>NW_020449997.1:486432-556432 GCF_003343035.1 Apteryx rowi
CCCCAACCTGTACTGGTGCCGGGGGTTATTCCTCCCTAGGTGCAGGACCCTGCACTTGCCTTTGTTGAACTTCATGAGGTTCCTCTCCGCCCACCTCTCCAGCCTGTCCAAGTCTCTTTGAATGGCAGCACAGCCCTCTGGTGTATCCGCCACTCCTCCCAGTTTTGTATCGTCAGCAAACTTGCTGAGGGTGCACTCTGTCCCTTCATCCAGGTCATTGATGAAGAAGTTGAACAAGACTCATAGATGGGGGATTGTCAGCTCTGTTATGATGAATCTGTAGCACTGGGAATCAAAATGCTGTTTATGCCCTTGGAAGGGAAACATATGGCATACAACAGATACTACTGGAAAGACTTTACTAAACCGCTATTGGAAAGTTCTATGGGGATGGGAAGTGGATGCACATGAACACAGTAATTTGAAGATAAGTAATTTCTTTTGGCTGATCRTATTATGAGTTATTCTCCAACAAGGATATTTCTTACCTACAAAAGAAACAATCATTCCTGCTTGGGGAAAACAATTTCATTCCTCACAACATCAAGTTTAAGTAGTATAACCAATTAATATAGATCCTTTAATAATTAGTTTATTGTGCTGATGCACCTGATTGTCAAAATCAATTGTTCTTATCTTTTGACAAAACACTGCTGTCAGAGTGGCCATTCAAACTGATAACTGACTTTATAAATCACAGGGATTTATATCGTGTTTATAGATATATCATTATGCGAACAGAATCATTGATCCTAAGATTGGTCTCTACAATTCTTTACAAACCTTTGTGGCACAAATGTGGAACCATAAAATAATTCCTGGATCATTTGCAGCACAAAAGGTTGATATTAGTGTACATAAAAGGATGGAAATATAACGTAAAACACACATTTTGTCTGTGCTGCAGACACCAAGCTGCAGTATGCCTTGCTTTTCTCTAAATTTCATCCTTGCTTTCTTTTTCCCTCTATGTTAAACTAAGTTAGTGGTGATCTGTATCTACAGCCTAAGAAGACAAAGGTTTTGTTATTACAAGAAATTTCCATATATCCTGAGGTATTGAACTGATTATTCGTCATGGTGTTGTATCTGCTTTTCTGTTACATAGTTCAGCAGCACTGGTGCTAAGTTATTTGCAAGGTTTCTTTAGGAAGGATTTTGGTGTTTTCATTTTTTCTTGGTTCCACATATTTTATTATTTCAATACCATTTTATGTTATGACAGTCAGGAATTCAACATGAAATGTGTTTAGCAAACAATAGTGTTCTAGCTTCCTGCAGTCCCTGGAAGATGGAGACACTTCTCAAGCTGCTGTGTTGAATAAGAGTACATAAAGAGATAAAAGCATATAGTTCCATCAAAGCCCTGTATTCTGCCGCAGATACCAGATGTCCAGGGATGACTATAAGAACAAGGCAACCATGCTGTAATACTTCCCCAGAATAATTCTCTAGCCCTCTCTTCAGCCACAACAATTTTGTTTTTCATTTAATAATCCTCCTAGAAGTTCTGTGTTCCTTTTAAATCTATATAAGTTTTTGATATTAACAGGAACACACCTTACCTACACATAGTGCAAAGAAGTATCTGTCTTCTTTCATTTGGTTTTAATATGACATTTGTAATTCATTTGGTTTCTCTACTTTGAGACTCAAGTTTCATTTTGTGTAAGAGCCTTCAAGAAATCCTCTGAATTATACTTCCTTTTGTCCTGAAGGAAGGTACTTCATTTGAATCAGACAAAAACAAATAAATATAGTAAATTTCTTCCCATATTTCAGCCATCAGTTCCAAAATGTTTGAAGAACTCAAACATCTGTAGTCAATGACTAATGTATTGGTAGTCTTTGATTTCAGGCTTTGCTGAAGAGGGAAAAAAATGAACACAATCTTACTGCTTTTTATGAATTTACAAGTCTGTGAGCTCAGAAGTTTGAGTTGCAGAGATAAAACAAATTTCAGGATCCTGTACTTAACCATCTTAAGGTCAGTTTTGACAATCATATCCCTATTCTCCTAGAATAGGAGAAGAAAGTGTAACGTATATTCTCACACACTGAGTTTGATCATGGTTTAAGAAGATAGAATAAAATAGATGATAAAGATAGAATGCCTTTAAAGAGCTTTTTTCTTGTCTACATTCTCGGAAGTCCACTCTAGAAAGCTCAGTGAGTGACTTGTGGATATTTAAAGAATGTAGGCTCTTTGTATTCTGATCCTCAGCTCTACTTTCAGAATAGTGAATTGAGAAAAGGAACCATTTCACTTTAACTGTCTCAGCTGTCATAGGCTATGCAGTAAAGCGCTTTTTCAAATTGGACAACTAGTTTAGCTAGATGTATAGACATAGCCACTGACTCTTAACAAATCTGGAGAAGCCAATTTTTTTTCTTTGGTATGTTGTTACTCTTTGTCAAAAGGTCTGTACCATTTTAAATTATACAAAATAATAGGTCTGGTTTTATACTCAGGTATCTCTACTGGTGAAAATTACCATATAGATTTAATTTTCTACAAATAGTTAACTTTTCAGTAGTTTTCCCATATTCCTTAAATATTTGAAAGTATTGTCAATGCTGAAAAAGTTAGTCGTTTGCAGATACTGAATGTCAACATATTAATGTCAATCATCGTATGTTTGTTAATGAAGGTATGAGTCTGAAAAGAAGGCTTTACCTATCCCTAAAGGTTAATAAAGGAGGTAAATGCATCTTCTTCACTAAAATGTACGTGTTTACTTTTATTGTTTTCAGGTTTCTAAAAGATGCATTGCATTTTCATACTTTAATGATGTAGAGAGTGACAGTTCTATATGTCAAGAATTTTTAGATTTAGTTGTGTAACTATGCCAAGCTTCTAAACAAATTTTCTCAGAAATCATGTATAAATACAGATGCAAAAGCAGGAAAATTAAACTAAACTGCKATGTGCTCAAGAGCTAATTTTTCTGCCTCAGACATGCATCTTTTGACTTAAATAGTACTCTGCTGAAGTAGGGGAGAACGACAGGAAAGTAGACAGAGTAACATTGAATATTCCTCTCCCAAAAATGTAACTAGAATTATTTACAAACCCTTTCTTTGGTTTCCTGGTGAGCCAACTACTAGGATAGCTGGTTGCTCCCTGCCTCCTGCAGTAACATCTCACTCGCAGATTGAGACTGTCAAGTCGCAGGGCTGTCTGTCATCTCTTCTGCTGGATAGACAGGCTTCATCCAAGGAGCAGGTGATGTCGTCATATGCTCCAACTGCTCTGGCTGTTCTGTTAGCTCTGCTTTTCAGCAGGAGTACACACAGCACACAGGACTCCAAATAGGCCTCTCACATAACCAAGACTCTTAAACAGACTCTTCTGCCTTTAGCAGTTTATAGGCTGTAGCTTTTGCATTACAAGAAAATATTGCCTTAGGTTAGGGCAGACACTCACCACATGGACCTTTGGGCTTAATTAGTTGGCACAGACTTCTACACACTCTCATAACTGTAAAATTTCCTCCACTCCTCCACTTTATAATATACATTCCTTTTTAACAGAAATACCACCCAAATATAGTAGGCAACAGGTCTGCCAGTTGGTCCTTTTCATGCATCTCTCCTCTCCACCAGGTAGCACTGTCATCACTAGCATGAAACACAATATTTTAATAATTTATTTTAAAAAAATCTATTAAAAATATATTTGAAAAAATATTTTGAAATGTGGAAATCAGCTATTCAGTGTTGAATTTCAGTGTTGAAATTTAAAAAGTTGTAAATGTCAAAGCTCTCTGAAATTACAATATTGAACTACCTGTATGGGTAATAGTCTAGTTGAGCTACCCTCCCCATCAATGCTTGCTAATGGAAAAATAACAAAAGTTAAAACAGAATTCCTTATAAAAATAAATTTAAAATTAAGTTACATCAAAGACTATATATCTTTATAATTTAAGGTATAATACCCTAGCAAATTATGTGATTGTATAAACCCAGGAAATTCAGTCAAGATAAGATTTAAAAGCAATTGAAATATTTCTGATTACAGAAGCATACATGCCTAATAACTTTAACTTCACCTGGTAGCAAAGGATGAGAGACAAAAATATAATTAGTCTGTAAAAATTAAGTTAATCAAATTTGAAACATTAAAATTATTATGTGAATACATGAATATTGCATTATGTCAGTTTTATAAATAATTTGGAAAATGAGAATTTTGAAAAATAAAATGTGGTGAGGAATTTGATGGATTCTCTGGCAATCAAGACAAGATAATTTCTATCCAGAAAGAGGGCTTATGTAGAGAGGTAGAACACATGTTCCCTTTAGTAATTTCTACTGTAACTACTTACAACATCATTTTCTATACAAATAATTTATTAATACAATTCACCAACAGTATTAATATATTCAGCAAAATCCTAACCACTTTAAATTCATTTGCAGGTTTTCCACTGGTTTCATTGGAACCATAGTCCTGTCATTTATATTTTGCAAATGTTCATAACTGATTGAGCCAAGAAAATTGCAGAAGTGACCTAAAATTTTATTTTTTAGAAAGRTGTATTTCAGGGAATGTAATTAATTCCTTTTCTTTTTAGGCTACTCTGGAGCAAATCATTAAAGAAAATCTGTGGTTAGCTCAAGAATATCAAATCTTTCAGAACTACTACTTAAATGATAAAGAAAACCTTACAGTAATCTATGACAGTAGAATCAAGGTGGAAGCTGCAGTTAGAGATCATCATCAGGTAAAATGTTAATATAACTCAGTCAATTCTGCAGTCATTTCTCTTCTCTCTAAAATTAATTTGATCAATGCAGCTCCTTAAAAACAGTAGAATATGTGCTAGTAATACCTATGAATTCTTATTTTTTTATTAGATATTTTAAACTCTGTATTTTCCATTCTTTGTTTGCTTATTTGTTTTTCACTTTTACAGAGCAATTCATGTAAGATATTCATAATTCATTATTCAAGAATTCATAATTCCCTATTGAACATGAAATGTATTTATTTTTGTGTCTAGCTATATTATCCAGTAATTAAACTGTACCTTACCATTTCATATAACTTCTCCATAGAAGGCTCTTTCTGGGAATTGTGAGTTTTATGACAGCTATAGTCAGGCTCTGTAAGCCTTTAATTTACAAAACAGTCAAAGGACAATGAAAAAAAGTAAAACCTAGTTTAATGAACATGATGGAGGCATAGCGGCCAGATTTAATGTTTGTTGACTAAAGTTACATTTACAAAGATAGATATATATTTTTTAATTTTTAAAAGTGTTGTGGAACATGAGTCAAGTGACATGTTGCAAAACCGTTGTGGAAATGTCCAGTTAATGTGAATTAATGTAAAAGTCTTTTTTGTTGCTCTTGTTTATGTGTATAGATAGCTTTCAAAATATAAGCCTATAAGCACCAAATATAACCAATACAAAAACATTGTTCAAATATTTTAGTTGCATTGTTCCTTCCTTGTCTTTCACTTTGGTATTTTTGAAAATTAATGTGCATTTAAATCATTCTTGTGCCCACAAACCTGAAATTCACATCAACAGTTTCAGGCAAGAATCTTTTTTAACTCAGGTCATTTATGTTGGAATCAGGTCCTGATACATTGATATTTTAGCCCCTTTTCTAAAACTACTGTGTAGAATTCTGCAAATAAATAAATGAGATGTCAAATCCAAATTATTTGCTAAAGCTTCACTCTTATCAGTCCATTGTATGCCTTATCATCAGCTGCTCATTTCCTCATATATCATCTGAGTTTATCTATAATTTTGAAATTCAGTTTATCCAGTTTGCTGCTGACAAATGTCAATAAGAAAATCCCTTCCAACATAGTCTTGTTAACTATACAGCCCTTTCAAGAACAAAACCATTTTTAAGCATATATTCATAGGGCTAACTATTTTTGGAGAACAAGTCGTAGATTTAACACATCAAAAATGTGAGAAATTATCTCCTTTCTCTCTTCACCAAATGAGTGTCAATTATTTTTTGTCAATATCATAGTAGAGGCAGTGCTATGAGCATAGAAATGTTTTCTTAAAATGGCTAGGCTATAGAAGGAATTGAATGTATTTTCTCTGAATGCAGAATTAGGGCATACTCTAACCATATCTAAAGAAAAATGTATGTGTGTTAGGCTGCCATCTGAACCTTTTGTGGTTTTGGGTGTAAGAATATCTGTCTTCTACATTCGCAAAATTTAATATTTCTTGATAATATTTTTGAAACAGATTTTCCACATTTTACCTTTTCTGGACATAGTATGGAGGATATTATCATACATCTCAATGGTAGTCTGGAAGCAAAGAAAATTGCAAATGAGTTGGCATATATTATTGCTTTTTTTACTCTCAATTTGAATACAGTAAAATACACATAGTAAAATATAGCAAAATTGCGATGTAATACCAACAGGATCTAGTTTCATCAGCAGTGCTACATAATCATTTGTTTGGCTTTTTAAAATCTTGTTCCTGAAGAAAATAGTTATGAGTATGTTGCTATTGTATAGGAGCTTATAATCAGCATTATACCACATATGTCTAGCTTGTGATAGAAATTAGTGATGATAATATTTAGAATTTCTGACAGTCCTCTGTGCCATTCAGCAGAGGTATATGTATAAAGAAGAGAAATTCTATGCACAATATTAATTTGAGAATTACAGTGGCAACTGCTCTGATTTTCTTTTTGATAACTCTTTTTTAAATGAACAACTAGTCCAACTATAAAAGCAAAATAATTCTACCATTATCCCATAGAGAAAGTATTTAGTAATTGTGACAGAAAGAAAAAAGGTGTTGATTACAAACAGCTCTTATAAGAAGAAGGTATATTTTCTTCTTGGGCTTTGCTAATAATTGAATTATAACTGCAACAGAAAATCAATTGTGTGGGAGTGTCAGTGTAATGATTTTTCTAGTTGCTGTACTGTACATATGCATCACAATGACATGAACATTCAAGAAGAAGAAAGTGTACTCGTCATTCTCTAAATCTTGAAAACTTTCTTCCCTTTATGGGAAGATATATATATATATATATATGTATATAATGCACTCCAAATAAGAAGCTATTTTTAAAAAATATTGATATAAAAAGCAAACAGCTATTTTTATGTTGTTTAGAATAATTTTAACTGGATATAGCAGCTGCCATAGCTAATTAAGTAGGTTTGCTTTGAGCTTTTAAGTAGCTGCTTTGTTCAGCCTTAAAAATAGCTCCATTTTGATGATGGGTGAAATAACACCCTTGTAACATGAAGTGTTTTATTATGACTTTGTGAGCTTCTGAGCACTGAGGAAGATACACTTAGGCATAGAGGGGATATACATTGCTGTATATAGGAGCTATGCCCATAAAAAGATTATACCTTCTTGCATATGGGGAATGCTCTTGGGAGGAGATAAGCAGTATTTTCTCCCTACTGCTACTCATATGAGATGGATTTCCTATCCCAATGAAAATTTTTAGATGTTGGTAACTTTTCCTTTGGATATTTAAGGTGAGCCTAGCGTGCCACAATAGTTGGTAGTCTAGTGGAAGATATACGTTCAAGTTTCAGCTTTGCATCATTTAAATAAGTACACAAATATGAGTCTCCAATATCCCAGAGGAGTATTAATATAACTGCTGGATTATATTCAGTTAGTTTCTTTCTTGCAGTCCCTCCCCTTGGAATGTTAATTGAGTGAAATGGTTCTCTTTGGCCCTGTGGCATTTTGAACCCTGGTCAACAGGCTATTTGAGGACATGAAACCAAAAAAGCCTTTCCTTAGTCATTTGTTGTGGGCATAAATAAGTCCAACTTGTTGTATGTGAGAAACATTTTCTGTTTTCATCTGTACTTAMAGTACTAATGTTCAGTTTTTCAGTATTCCTGATTTCTGCAAGAATGTATGGAGTCATTGGTTTTTGTATTACAGAAAAGAAAGCAAATTATACTCAAAGGGGGATAGTCATTCTAGTGAGTCTGGTGAGACTTCCAACCTATATATTCCTTTGACTTACATTATTTGTTAATCACATCCAAGCATTTGAAGATTTTTAATTGGTATTGTTACTCTGCAGCAAAGACTTTAGAATCTGCTAATGTTCATTTGTAATCTTATCTCTGGACATATTTTTTAGAGGTTTAAGATGAATGTAGAGATGTAATGGCTATATAACTTTCTTTAAGATAATTCTTTGCTTACCTAATTAATTTTCTACTTTACAAAGTATTACATTTTTGGATAGTTACTGATCAGAACTTAAATGCATAATATTTTCTTTCRTTTACAAAAAATGAAATATGTTTTCTGTCAGCAAAGATGCTTTCTTGAGTGTTTGATCACTGCTACAATGCATTTAAATTTATCCTAATTTTTAATCTGATCAAATCTCAAATATTAGTGAGATCAAATATCACTCTAGACATGAAAAATTTTCTCTGTACCTATCTTGAGATAGTTATTCGCTTATATGCTTTTCTTAATAGTTTACTGCGTTTGAAAAAGATACTTCCCTCCACAAAGACATTCCTTAAGTTGATTTTCCATATGCATATTTTCAGCTGCCCAATGGCAGGTCTATCATGTTGGATGACCTAGCTTCATTATTAGCATGAACCAGAAATTTCCATCTTTTCTAGATGACATCGAATAAACTCTGGTGAATCTTGGCATTAATTTTAAACAAATTCTGTTCAGTACCTAATATTTTCCCTAAGCATTTGCTTTCAAAGGCAGTTAGATTTCATTTGATAATGTTGAAAAATGATTTTTTTTATACAAGTATTTTGAGGTGGCAACAAGGTATGCTCACAAGATTTGTACAATGGGTTTTTTTTGGTGGACTTTAAGTAACAAAATCCTGCCTTAAATAAAGTGGTTAGTACAGCTTCTCCCCTGCAGATATGTGTCAGTAATTTCTCTCAAAATCTCCACGGGCTTGCCTATTAGTGCCAGGAATACGAATATGTATGAAAAATAAATCTAATTATTTTTAAATCTTTCTTTTGGTACTGGACAATCTTGCAGTCTTTGAAACATAGTCATTTAGAAAATCTATGTCATGAGTAAAATTTGATACTTCTAATGTATGGTGCTAAAGCATTAATGGTTATATTGCAGACATTGGCATTTGTTCTTATGATGAAATTAGTGTTGATTCCCAAATGCAGATGTATAGGAAGTCTTTATATATTAAGAATCTATTTGCCTGAATCTGTCTTTAACAYTGCAAGTGGTACAGTCTTACAAAAATCTGATGATAATTGTTTTAGTTCACATAAGTTTTACTTAAAAATAGTCTCTCTGCAAATTACAATTGTTTTAAAAAGTAAATAAAATATTTCTCATATTCATGATCTGCTATCTTCAAGTGGCCATATTACAGTAAGAGTGCATGTGTGGAGGGGTCCATTGATTTTTGTTTCCTTTTTTTACTTTCTCAATCACTGACATATTATTGCAGTAAAACATATGTAGGGTCAATTCATGCTGAATAGTTATTAGAAACCATGATAACAAAAGTCATTACACTGCAGTTCAGTTTTGACAGTAAAATTTCTGCAACATTATCACAAATCCTCATGCATTAGTGCAATGATCCTTACTATAGTCTCATATTAGAATCAAAAGACTGCTGTAGCATGCTTGATACAAAAAGTCATGCAAGTTGAGTGAAGTTCTTTATGCTTTTATAGATAACATATTTTCATGTCTTTCTCATGCATGTTTCTCACTCTGAGCCCTTTTGGATCTTTCTACCTGTAATATATTGCTCATCTGTGATATATATATATATATATATTTTTTTTAACTAAAGTCCCTGATATTTTGAAAGACCAAACAGAATATAAAGTAAATCTGACCATGGGCAGATATCATTTTGCAGTTAATGCCTTCTGATCCTATGTGGTTCTCATTATTGGCCCTACTAAAAACCCCTGCTATTTTCACAAAAATAAAAAATAATTTTTGTATTTAAATTGTCTTTCCGCTTACTCAGTTCACTTGCCTGGAGATCTTGTATTGTTTTGTGTCTTTACATGAGTAATAGCGAAAACTTGCAAAAGATTGCAGCAAAAACTTTGGAACTGTAGAGAGCCATTTTCATTTCCGTACAAATGTGTTAAGGTTTCAGTGTGAAAGAAATGAAAATTGTCAAAAAATAAATATCTGAATTTTTATCTCTTTTTAAATTAAGTTTTTAACCAGTTTATACAGCTGTTTTGATTAGGAATGGAAATGGATGATGGAGTCAATATTTTTTTGTAAACATTGCAGACTAGACACTAGCTAAAAAGCAAATGTGGGTATTTTGCAAAGGTCTGAACTTAGGTTATTTCTCTCTTCAGAGTTTTGACACCATTATAGGTTGACAGAATAGCCAGTTTCTTATGAAAACACGAGAAAAAAAATAGATCTTAAGTAAACTTTTTATTATGCAAATATACAAAAATTTCATAGAGCTGATTATAGTTAAACAACATAAAGATCAAATTAATGTTATAATTAAATTTGAATCAATAACTCAATAAGTTCAAATGATTTGGTCAGAAAAGTAATACAACAGGTAGTCAAATTATTAGTTTGATAGCAGAAGAGATTAATTTTTATTGAACTAACTTAGGAAGAAGTCAGTCTCCTCTCCATTTGCCATCCATTCCATTAGCCATATCAAGGGCTAGTGAGTTTGGAGTTTTGTTACATAGTACAGAAGCAGTCACAGAACATGGCAGCTTGTAGAACCTAAGTATTATTTAGATCCTACCCTTTCCCAGAAGATGGTACCCATTACAGAAAGTGAAATCTCTTTGTTTATCTGAAAGAAATGCAGAAATTTGATAGTCCACTTAGGCGTTTCTTTGTAAAATTGAGCATTTTATTAGGTCTTTGGTGAAAGGATAAGAAAAACTGCTTTCTCTCTGCATAGTCTTAGATACTGTAAGGATATTTTCCCCTTTTTCTTGCTCAGAGACCACCTGAGGCTTCAGGACTAACAAGATGAATCAAAATATCCCAAGTAGTCATAGTGGTTCAAATTTCTTACAGAGGACGAGCTTTAAATACAGCTAGAACTGCCATTATGCACAGACCTTGATTTCACAAAATCAGCAAGTCTGACTGCAGGTCAGATATTCCTCCAGTGCTGTATTGAAAGGAGTCAATGCTAAGGAGGTTGTGATATCAGCCTTTGAGTTAAATGCTATCAGACAATAAACAAAAAACATCTTCTGTAAAACATCTGACTATTTAATCAAGAGGACTTTTTCATGTGTTGAATTATTGCATAACAATAAGCTCACTATTTGTAGCATTTTTTAGATGTTTTGTGACAAAGGATCAAAGAAACTAGTGCGAGCTCAGTTCTTACACTAGTTGCTTTTTACATTAAAGCATAAGCTTATTAATTATTTCGTAATAGATTCTACCTCTAATTAAAAGGAACCATTTTTCTCTTTTTTCCCTAATTCCTTATGCTTTTTCCCAGACTCTGTTGAGCCCAGGGTGAATAGAGTAGAAGACAGACTGTGCTAGCACTTCTGTTCTTCCAACCACAGTACAAATAGATGGACATTGTCAGCACTTCCTGCTACTACATCTTTTCTTCTAACATGCATGAACATTAGTATGCCTGTATGCAAGGAAAACCTGGTCTGAGGGCAGTCAGTCCACAGTCAGATGGGAGGTAGAATCCTCTGTCCTGTGGTTGGTTACTCTGTTATGTATCCGCTAAAATATTGTTTCACCGGAAGACTTAGCTTTGCAAAAGTTTTGCAACATACAAGTCTTGGTAAATAAACTTTAGCCTTATAATAGTGTTCTAAGATTTTTGTGCTATGTACATGTTTTAAACCCTATATAGCACTTGTTTCTTTGGTAATGTTTAGCAGTCATGCCAAAATTTTTACTATGAGTCACAGATTTATTTAACCAAAACCCAACAGGCAGAATACTTTTCATTAACAAATTCAAAAACCAATTGTTTTTCTTTCACCTCTTTACTTCCTTTCTCTTGTTTACATGTAGAATAGCCAGGTAGAATGATGCAGAGTAGTAAACAAATTCCCACGGAAAAGTTCAAAACTTTATCTATATCTTATTTTACCTACTTCACATATTCATTTTTAACCACATGGATTAATAGTTTTGAGATTTACTTTCTTATTAGCTACATAAATTCACGTTCATTCACATTTACTTCAAATTTACATTAAGAGCATCATTAAGGTCACAGTGTTATAGCTTAATCTTACAAAAACTGTATAAAAATATTTGGTGTCAAAATAGCTTGACTTAGCACTTAATAACCAACCAAAAACACTTGCAGCAAACAACCAGCAAAATGTTCTAACTTAATAAAAATCATACTTTTGCTTTACTTTTCATCTCATAAACAAAGTTATCAGAATCTTTCAGCATTATAAAGCATACCTACACTGTAACTTATCTCAAATGCCTTATTAAGGGTACTTATGTTAAAGACTTATTAGGCCTACATTTTCCATGCTTGCATGCTTGAAAAACTAAAAAATTCGTAATAGGTTTACATATAAGATTAATGCACCCTGTTATGCAAACTGATTATTCTAGAAACTGGTAGAAACTTTGTATTGCTTCCTTCCTAAACCTTTCAGCTCTGAAAAGATTACAACAGCATTAATTAGCAAGAATGGTTGCAGCTAGAATTAGCTGGAAAAAGTTTGATGAAGCAATTCTCARCTGACTGTTTGGTTTTGATGAACTACTCTGATCCAGTCAGGTGAAGAAATGGCTCCAGGACTCTTCCTGGAACCAGGGCTTTAGCAGCTGGAGCCCATGGAGCTGAGGCAACCAGTTTACACAGACTGGTTGACAACTCTCTCAGCAGTTTGGGTAACTCCCAAGGAGGCTCATCCCAGGGAGGCAGATTGTGGCAGAAACAATACTTGGGAATTGAGGTTAGCAACCTGTCTGATAGGCTTGTAAATGGGAAAGACCCGTGGCATGCCAGGAGTCTGGACTTCTGGATTCCCAAATTAAACTGTCATAAAAATGAGAAGCCTAGAAGTCGTAATACCTTATTTTTCTAACTGACATTATTCTCTTCAGTTTTCACTACTGACCACAAACTTAAATCACTTATGAAACTGTTATAACCCTTGAATCTACCAGAGATCTCGGGGAATATATTTAATTGTAGAAGTACTGTGTGTATTTCTGAAAAAAGTATTCCAAGCTTTTGGTTTCACAAAAAATATGTTTTGCATTTTCTTTCACTTCAGCATGGAAAAAAAATTCCAACAACATGCTGGCCAGCTCCAATCCTAATATCAATTCCATCATATACAGTAATTAACTAATAATTCACTAGAAGATTCATATAAAGAGGGAATTTATATGGGGAATGTAATTCTGCGTAGGTAATGATCTCAGGGAAACTATTAATGCTATCAGCAGTCTGCTTTATCTTCAAGTTTGACCACATGGATAATCTTCTATCTTATGAGATAATCAAGTAGAACTGTCATCTTATGTGTTGGGTATAGGAAATATTTATGAAAAGTGACAGCACTATGGCTACCAGACATGTTAATGACTAATCTTCAGCTTATTTTAAGAAATAAGAAATGGTTTAAACAGGACTTTGGAATGAGAAAGCAAAATTACTTTATTCTTTGAAACACAGTATGAAAAGAAACTGATGCATGGTCTGAATCACATTAGCTTTCCAAATCAATGAGGAAAGTCCTCACAAAGACATAGAAAATAGCCTAATACAGATTTGGTTGAAGGCCTCGTTAACATTATGACAACAAGGGTCAAGATCTTATTAGTAATATATATCTCACAACAAGGGCTAACTACATGGATTAAACTCTTTTGGTATATGTCATCTATTAATGTGTTCTGGCACTGAGTGCTCCACTTCATGTTATAGACAATGGAACTCTGTTTTGTAATAATGTGGCCATGATGTTGTTCAATAAGAGATGCTCAGCTTCACATCTGAGCAAAAGAGTGAATATCTCGTTCTTGAGAAGGTGTCAAGGTGTCATGGTTGCTGCAGATTGTGCAAGGCTTGCATAGTTCAGTGATGCAGACGGGCAATGTCTTAGGTATTTAACCATCCAATATTGCACATCTTCATGGAACTGAGAAGGGAACGTACTAAGAGCAGATGTTCCTTTCTTCTGTTGCAACAGTGTCCTGAAAGTATTAATACTGAGATTCCAACAAAGCACTTTTCATAGGAAAAATGCCAGAATCAGTGGGTTTCTCTTGACCATAACAAGGAAACTAGACTATAGTGCCCTATAGTGCTCTAGTATGCTCTTGGAAAGCATTACATTAACAAACGGGCACACAGAGTAAGAACATACAGATTTGTCTGAAAGCAACAGATGAAAAAGATTTTTTCTTTTTTTTTGTTATATTTGCCTCCTCCTCTCTTAGATGAAAATCCCTGACCTGATAAAACAAATAGAGAACATATGAAAACAGCAAGGAGTTCGTCAAGTTATGGTCTCCCAAACAAGTGTTTACTGACACTGCTTTTCTTACCCTTGTGGGAGATTAACCGTTAACATCTTTTGAGCATTATTTAAAAAGCCATGTGGGCCAACAGAATATAAAATCACAAGTCTAGAGACAAAAATGGTATGAAAGGGTCCAGAAAAATCTGATTTTGAAGTGGCAGAAAGGCAAAGTAATGAGGAGCTTGATGTGCTGCCATTGCCAGTGCAGATCCAGTAATGCCCAGCAATGCAAGCCTTTGCCAGAGAGACTGATGCCAAAGGACCCAAGTACTGATGTCTCCCAAGAACAGTAAAGTCCTGAAGCAGAAATGCAGCTGGGATCCACACAAGAAAAATATTAAATTACCAATATTACTGATATTGATTCTTGTCAGTAAAACAATGTCTGTATCTACCATGCCGTTCTAGTTCCTATTCTGTCTCCTAGTGACAGTGAGTCAGATTACTGTTCATTTTTCCTGTTCACTGCTATGGCACTGCAGTTATTTACAATGCCAGGGACTTTTTTATTGCTCCTTGGGGTATTTAAAAGTAGTACCCAATAATGGTATCTTTGAGATTAAGGTGTCTGCACTGCAGCATTAATAAGTAAGTTGTACCTATTCATTAATTGTAATTATTTTAAAATAATAAAACTCTAGAAGACACTGGAATATAAAATTATTGTAAAAAAGAGAGGGGCAGTCTGCTGAAATCTGGTTGATTGTACCATCAGTGAAGGGCATGGCAGAGTGGTGAAAGTAAGTTTTTAGTTAGAAATAATTACGAAGATTTCTTAAAATCTGTTTCAGGCTAATCTAAAACCAAGATTTTCAGAATATGGGGCACAGGAAAAAGAAATGTTTGAGGTTGGAGAAAACAACCTCATTTTTGGAATTTCATTTCCAACAATTATCAGTTTGTTTGTTTTGATTAAAAACAAAAGATATTTGGAAACCACTGGCTAGATTTAGAGAAGGTATTAGATGTTTTTTTAGCAAAGGGAGATGGAAGTACCCATCCTCACTTAAATGTCAGTAAATCGGGTGCTCAACAGGTTCAAGTATCCTCTCAATCTGATTTGAAGTAAAATACTGTCCTTTCCCAAGAACACCTGCTTGCATGACCAGGTTACAAATTATCCTTAGCTGAGTCTGCCTCAGTTTCTCAAGGTATTATCACATGCTGTGAATAATTAAATAGTTTTGGAATAGACATAAAGGATGGAATAGTCATTAGGGTGTTCATCTAACAGCAGAATCCTGCTCCAAAAGAATATTGAAGTTATGCTGAAAAGAAGCAGCTTCATCAGCGATGCTGAAGGAAGCAACCCCAGAATAATGTAAGGTCCAGGGCTGGGCATGCTACTGGAAGGAATGACATCTTCTTTCAAATCTCTGCTCTGAATGAGATTGAGTCAAAATGCAAATTTGAGTCTCCCAGTTCTCAAGTGAGTAACATTAACCCTGGGACTATACTGTACTGCAATCCCTTCCTGATTTTCAGGGTTCAAGCATTTATCACTCCATTACACTGCACGTCAGGCAACTTCCAAGGACATCAGCAGTCACTGGAAGTCACTCCTGCTTCTTCAGGCACTCCTGATTATATCTGGCCCATGTAGCACATATAGGGACTTACTTTCTGGATACAGTGAAGTTGAGCTGTGATCCTGGGACATTTGCTAAGGTGTCCCAGAGGCCTGGTTTATAGTGTCACTCCCCTCCTTTCAGTGAAGAGTACCTGTGTCCAGCTCCTTTAAATTGCCCTTATCTGAAATTGGGTTAAGTCTGTAAGTAAGGGCACTAATTCAGAATGTCCCAAAATGACAACACAGATACAAATAATTATAAATAACGATAAAAGAAAAGCTACCTTTATTCTAGTTATGCTAAAATTATGTATCAATTCCCACCTTCAGCTAGCTTACTCCTTCCTTCCTCATAAGGTGGTTGTCAGGGTTTCAGCATTTACGCATGCGCCCATCTCTTAGTGGACTTTCTGTACAACCTAGAGTCACTCCCCCTTTCAGAACTTCTGAGGGATCTAGATAGATTTAATCTTTTCACTGAAACTAGCAGAACATCTGACCCAGAAGAATATCTGAAGCTGTATTAAAATAAAACTTCTTTCTGTTTAATTGATATGTATCTAGAAGTTATGTTGTATACTTAGCTGGTTAATAAACAACCATTTGCTTCACTGAGGTGTGAAACTCTTGTCTATCCCTTTGGTGGCTATTCGACATTCTTCAGCAAGGAATATGTCTTTCWTTGAACCTGACAAGCCGTATCAACCTTCAAATTAAAAAACATACAGATAGCTTAGTTATTTGTAGCCTGTTGCTGCTTCTTGATTAAAATCAGACACGATTGCAGTCAACCACTCTGTGGTGGCAATGGTTTTGGAACGACTGATCCCCAGCTTCATAGGCAAACTGATAGTATCATTAGGAGTGAGAAAGGAATAGAGAAGTGGCAACACCTGTTCGTGGTCAAAAAGAACTGAGGGATGGTGCAGAATTTCACCACAGCAAGTGGCCCACTGAAGATACTCCTAAGTGTAAATAGTAGCCACCTTTCACAGGGCCAAAGACATAATCTAGAGCACGGTTTCATAACAATTTAAACTAATCTAGATCATGGCAGCTGCAGTCTGACTCCTCTCATGTGCTGTATGCTGCCTGCTTGTAGAGTTGATACAGCAGAACATTAACCTGGAAAAAAATGATTAATCTGCAACCGCATCTACAYCCTAAACGAATACATTACCAAGTCACATGCCTGCACTTCCCTTGCACTTCCTGCATGCCTGCACTTCCCTCGTGACTCCAGCTGATAACTTCTCATGCTGACAGGGAGCTGAAACCTCACATACTCTCTCGCACACCTCTTTTTTAGATAGCACTTACATAGCCTTTTCAGATAAGCAGTGTTGGTGGAAATTTTCAATCTGACATACCAAGTACACTCTAAAAGTGTAATTCCACAGGATCAATTCTTAAAGAAGATGCAAAGATCTCTTTATGCGTCTTGGTTATAAAGTTAATATGGGATTAAAATATCTGTCATCGTGACTTAAAACAAATCATCTTAATGCTGAGTCTGAGTACTCCCTGAACAATTTCAGGGGTGTATTAAGGTAAATAGTTTATTACAAGCTAAACCAAAAAACATAAAGCAAGCCACTTTTTCTTGCTTGACTGAAGGAATTACATATAATGTCCTGATCAAAGAGGCCTGTAAGATAGAAGCATGAATTTTTGTTGTGACTGTGATGTGTTCTTGCCACAAGCCAAAGACAAAACAATGGCCTAGGTTAGAAATTCTCTTCTCGAGGGAGCATTCATGGTTGATTCACGCTCTCAGATATGAATCCCTGAGGATCACTAGAGATAAATCCAGGCTTTGGGATTTGTTGGAATACATTTATCGTACAAATATTTTAAAAATATCTACCCTTTAAAAAAACTATTCACAGTTTCTGAAAAGGATTTGCTGAGTTGAAGAATGAATGACTGAATGTAAAAAAGGGGGGTGGGAATTATAGTGTAGAAAAGCACCAGAACTGTTCTAATTTTCAGATATAAACTAGGTTGATGCAGCTTTACTATCCATTTCCCAGAAACCCAATGAATTTTTGTTATTCCTAATACGTTTTACCACTACATCTAGCCGTTCTTGACATTGATTTCAATGCAATTTGTGTAATAGGTCAAGTAAAGTGGTACTTATTGACTGCTGATTGTATATGTTTTTCCACCTGAAGTGTTACTGTTAATTGACATGCTCTTTCATTTTCCTGAGATAATTTTCACTCTATTTCAATAACTGCCCATAATTCCCCCTTTGTAAACTAGGTCTATTCTGTGGCAAATATCAAATATAGTTTTGAAAATCAGATAAATTGCAGACACTAATTTGTTCCTTCACCAATGAAACATTGAAATAATCAGATTCAGACCAATTTGTCAGACACAATTTACCTTTAGTGAATATATGCTGTCTGTCCCTAACTAAATCACCCATTTCTAAATGTCTTGTAATCCTGTCCCATACCAATATTTCTAGTAATATTCTTGCAAAAAAATTCTGGTTAACACTAATGGCCTGAAGTTTTCTTAATAATTCTTTCTGTCTTGACATATTCCAGAATGTTCTGCATCTTTTCCCAGGTGATTGCAGAGCCTATATTACCAGACTCTTTACCTTAATTCTTGGAATCACAGAACTGTAAGGAAAGAGTATCTGATCATTGCCTGCTGCTTTCCTTTACGGATTTTTTTGATTATATTTCAAAGGTTGCCTTAAGGTTTGTTGTTGTTGTTGTTGATGTTTTTTCTGGTAATTGTGAGCATTGCAACGTGGATGGTACTTATCTTTCTGGTGTTAGTGATGTATGCCTAGTTTCCTCCAGCTGATCAGAGCAAATCAGCTGAACGAAGATACCATACTGGACAGAAAGAATCCCAAACATCATTTTAAACAACAGCAATCTGATTTCTGTATTGGTGTACTAGCAGATAATTCAAGAGTTTCCTCTTGCTTTTCTGTTGAGAAGTTCAGTGTTGATTCCTCTATGATCCCACGTATTTCCTTGAATTGCTTCCAAATGCATTTCTGTTTCTAGGGTTCTCAGAATGACTGTACGAAGACAGCAGCAAAGACTCCAAGTCAAATTTCCCTTCTTGAAAAGTCCTCATGGCTGTGCATCTTCTTCCATTATCCTTTTGTAGATAGAACACAGGTGGAATCTGCTATCTTTAACACTTTCTTGCAAAAAATTCCCTTTACTTCAGATCTGCTGAGGTAATGACTACTTTTTGTCATTGGCTCAAGTAGTCTCCTTTCCTCCGGATACCTGGATTCCTGCATAATTCCTTCCTGGATTACTTCAAGGAGGAAAAGACAGAACCAAACTTTGAACTGCCTCTCTTTTATTCTGTGGCAGGCGTAGAAGACAGTTACCACTGTAATAAAGCAAGTGTGAATTCAAATCTCAAGGTTATGTGGTCTAAAATAAGACCTATATAATGCATTATTCTGGTACCATGAATACGTTGATTTCATTAAAGCTGCATAACCTGAAGAACACTGTATTTTTAGATCTATGAGCTTTGTCACTACTCTTGGCAATGTCTGGAAATGCTTCCTAGACTCCACATCCACAAGAGAACCACCCTTCCTAGCTACTTGCATCTCATACACAGCCTTCATTGGGCATGCAATCATAATGAACCTAATGAAAGTTCAGGGCAGAGATGTGGTAATCGGCAGTCTAGAAGAATTCTTAAACTAGGGAGTAGCTTCTTAAATCCCTCAGCTTTAGCTGACTGTGAGCTTGCTATCATTTCATTGCAAATTCCAGACTAGTTACTTTAAAACGGTGCTAAAAATAATCCCATTCTGCGAGTAATTTTATCCCCAAATTTCCATTCTGCTGCAAGGCATATGTCAGGAATTGTATAGAGTTATGCTGCTTGGATGGTTCACTACACTAATGTCTTTGGTACACACAGAATATGCTCTGTAGGCATACTACATTCTCCTTTATCACTCCCCATCTCCTTACTCTGCTTTCCTTAGGCCAACTGAGTTCATGAGAATAACGTACAGATCCATCTGTGTGGACTTCTCTGAAGAAGTGGATCTGCACAGGTGCAGTTGAAGGGTTGTGGGCAATGGGTTTTGTGACGAAGTGTCAAAAAGAAAGAATCTGATTTGGTTTGTAGAACTTGCATTGTGTGTAACAGTTAAAGAAGAGATGTTAATCTTTTTACTTGTAAATTCAGTGCATTTGATCCCAAAGCTAATGAATGATATAAAGCATAAAATCACCGTGTTATTTTCCAGAGAAATATTATTTACAGATATAAATATATTCTAGAGAAATATATTTAATATTATTATTAGCTAAGTAGTGTCCTTTCACATCTGATTCAAACTGCAGTTTTATAGAACAGAGAAAAACTTCCTCATCCTGAAGTATAACAAAAACAAATTCACATTCACTCCCTGAAGAAATTGCTATCTTGTTACACAAATTCAAATGTAAGTGTTTGGAAGATATGTTTATTTGGTTGGAAGATATGTTTATTTGGCACCATATTATACATATGGATGATAGATTACTATTATTTTCTTCCTGTGTCTATTTGAAAACAAAAGTAAGTATATACTATATAGCATTATATATTTTTTAGCCTTCGAGAGGTTATGTTCATTTCAGACATCAAATTCAGGCTAAGCAAAATGTCATACTTTGTTTACTAATTTCATACTTATCTTTTCTTTTAATATCCTGTCTTGGTTCTCTAGTTATAACGTAGATGCACCTAAAGTTTGCTAGAAACATTTGCCATTAGCTTCTTCTAAAAAAATTAAATTTGAGGATAATCCTACCTCCAGAGCTTATTCTGTTCCTGGCCATTGACTGTGACAGTGAAAGGCTCATCTGAAAGCACTGGAGCATCCCATCTAAAAGCATAAAACATATTACATTTCATGAAAAAGCTAATTCAGATTGTTTAATTCTGGTAATATTGCCTCTGTCACCTTCAAAATCAAAATGTTCTTTCCTGTTACTATAAAGAAAACAACCAAATTGCTTAAAAACCCATTTGAATACACAGCTGCCTTATGTTGCATACTAATTTGATTTAAAACGCTTGTGCTTCACCAGCATTTTTTACATAAAACACACTGGTGAATTTAACAAAGAAATATAAATATATTTTAGTAATTTTTGCTGATAGAGTACACTATAGTGTCCACAATATCCCTGGACTGAACAAAAATCTCATTGCAGTATTGGAAGGCACTAAACTGAATGTCTTTCTGTATTTGTTTGCTCAATGCTTTGGGCATTGTGCCAACCTCATTGCGAATAACTGCATTAGTCAAGTGTATCCAAATTATTACAACACAGCGTCCATCCCAGTTATTGCTGTTGAAGCATTTTCTGAATCTTCACATCACTAGAAACATTTATTTGAGGGGAGAGCTTTGCATAAATTCAGGACAATTTTAATTTTAGACAGAAAATCTTAACATCTTTACAAGTTGCTTGTGTAACTAGCTTTTCCTAGAAAGAATAATTAGAAAATCATTGTACTACTTTTGTTTACTTATTATGAACACCTTGTCTAAAGTGGGGAGCTGCCAYGGGAATACAGTGAAGAAAAGAGGAGTCAGAACAGAATTCACCATGTTTATTGTTCAGTTTACAGAAATCTGCTGTCAATAGTCATCTCACCTTCTTCTATCTTCAGTCTACCAGCTCAAATCCTTATCCCTTGATCTAAATGATGATGACACCATAAGTCTTTGCTGTTTTCTGTTTGCCATGCTTTCATAAGAGAAATCGCAGATAGTATGTATCTTAATCTTTTCTCTCCTAGAGGAAATCCTCCTCCTAGAGCAGAGATGTCCAATCTTTCTCAATATAGCAACCCTTGGATTAAAATCTTTGTATGTCTGCAAGCCACACAGCACGAGGGTCCCCATGGTCCCACCATTCCATTTCAGGTCATGGTGGGGTGAGCAGGTAGGTCCCAAAACAACTGAGTAATACTGGCTTCTGCAGCCCTTGCTGGCTTGCATCTTCTCACAGTTGGCAATTTGTTTTACCCTGCAATTTCCAGCTCAGCACAGCCCTGGTTAGGAGATATACTCCTGGAAGAAGAGATGCATTTGAGCTGCTTGAGAGCTACTTGCCATTCAAGAGAAACAGACTGATCTTCCTGCTATATACAGCTAGCCTGCCAAGGTGAAGGAAGTGCTCTCCTCCTTGGTTTAGAATCAGTGTTTTCCATCCCTTACAGTGGGTCAACAGTACTTTTTTCATTATCTTACCCCACTGAAACAACTCTTCGGCCTACCACATTAGGGGTGTGTCCTTGTGCTTTTATTCTTAACACAAGGTTCATCAATGTTCTGTATTTTATTAAGCCTTTTGGTTTGGGAGTAAAAATTCTAGCCTCTTCTGCCTACATGTGCTACTGAGTTTGTTGAGCAATTTAGCATGGTGAGATAGTATTAAACAATTTAGCAATTTAGCATTAGTGAGATAGTATTAAACAGTCATGCACCAGATAGTTTTGTCTGGTGCACTGTATTGTCCAGAAAAGTATATATTACCACGCAGTGAAAATCTATATTAAAGATCTGTTGAAAATTCTCTAAATCTCCTGTAAAAGAGAATTTTTAAAACCATTGACTTTGGAACTCTGACATTTTGATCACATGAAAAACATATATTGATTTTAACAATATATTACAATCATATTTAGAATAATATGTTACATTAAATATGTGTTTATATTAATATTTTCATACATTGTACCAACTCATAATTAATTGAAGAAGCAGTGGGAACAATGAAACTTTCAGCAATTGTCAAAATTTAGTGAGAAGGTAGGAACTGCTGTTAGAAATAATTTCCTGATGAAAAAAATTCTGTAATAAAATGAGATCTTAGGAGAAAGTTATTTTTGGTGGAAAACTGAAATTTTAAATGTTCCTCCGTCTATCTCTAATAACTGCCAAAGACACATTTTTGCTGTTTTTAATAATAAAGTGGTGTTGATTTTATGGTTAAAATTGTAAATAACAAAATATTGTAGAAACTTATGGGAACTGCATTCTGTACCAGCCCCAGAACCCTCTACTTTCTTGGCAACAATGTTTTCAGAAAACATTTCCTCTTTGCCTCACTATGAGGTAGGAACTCTTCTTTTGCAGGATCTTTTGCTACTAGATAAAGTGGGTGTTTTACACTAGGAATAAATTAAATCCTCATAGGTATAACATCTCATAAATGAGCCCATACCTGTAGTTTCCACATCCTAGCCTATTGCCTTTCCAAGCTCTTCAAACATTTCCCAGCACAGGAGACCAGTGTCTTCTATTTAATCAAAACCTAGAACTCCCCATATAAACTTACCAAATCAAGTCTGTTGAGGAATTACTCTTCCCTCTGTCACCTACAGTTAATAATTTTCTTTTAACTTTTATGAAACATAAATTCAGGAATTGGTGTGAACATGCATATTAGCATAATATGGAGGGATGAGGGAATGAATAGAAAAAAATCTGGTAGGGGCATTCTGGTACAAATCCTACAAATCCTACTTTTGAGCTATCCAAACACTAGCATCTCTGGGCCTGGCCAAAAATAAGGACTTAGACTCAGCAAAACCACAAGAGCAAGCCCCAGCTTCTTTGCTTCTACCCCAAAGCGTGCCAGTGTTACTGAGTGGAATGTAGATATCTAAGATTCACCTAGACATCATCACATAGACATCTAAAATAAATACACACTTTTAGGAGTTAAGAGCCTACGCCAAGGCCTTTCTACAGATATGATGACAATCCTTATTGAAATAATGATAGATAATATTTCTTCCGTGTTAAACCTTAGAAAACAAGAATGAGAAATGTTCTGTTTTGGGAAGTATGCACAGCTGATTTTTGCATTTATCACAACAGTACTGTAGCAAGATTTTCCATGTGGTCACATCATTATCACATTTCAGAGCTGAAATATTTTATCTCACTAACATAACTTGGAACAAAATTGCAAGTTTTAATGGCAGACTACCATGCACAAGTTTCCTCAAGGATAAAGTAGTTCTGATTCTTGACACATGAACAAGTTATTGTCCATCAGCTGCACAATGGTAACTGTCTGTGTTCACAATTCAACCAACGATACCAATGTATGGTAAATTATCCTACTATCAGTGAGGGTTAGTGATTTCCCAGTCCGATGTAGGTGCACCTGCAATGTGGATAACTGGAGGGAATTTATGCAGATATGCAAACCATGTAACTAGAGGCATAAATACCCTGTCTTGTGGTGCTACTGATAGGTGTATAGCTTTTTAAGTAACACCACCGTGTTTCTGTGCCTGCCTTAAATTATCTCACGTTGAGCACTTGTTACAGAGTAAAAGCACGCACCCTGACTAAATGACAGCAGCTGGTGCATGGTAACCTTTTTATGTGTCAAAGCCCTCTGACAACTTGAGTTTTACATATGCTTTTGGATTTTTTTTTATATTAAATCATCAATCTGCCAAAAGTCATGTTGCCATGTTGTTCCCAAAAGTCACACTCAAAAGTGAATGATCAGAGACTACTTCTGTTTTATTTGGGCAAGAACAAACACTTGTAGAAGTCTCTGAGCTTTTTTTGTAAAATTTTGGGGAAAGAATTAAAGGCAGAGCCATTTTCTCATGAGTATCTAGTTGAGCATCAGATTCTACTATGTGATATCATGAATACATGTACTTTTGAAAACAAGAAATCAGTCTCCTTTAGTAGCTTCCCTAAGCAATCCTAATTTTTTTATGTATGTTTGTTTAACTATTTAAATATAATCTGCCTCCCACTAGTTTAGTAATATCAGTTTTGTATATGGTGAGAAACTATAGCCATACCTTTTAAAAATTATTTGAAGCAGTTACAGTACATATACTCCCCAGTTGCAGTATGTATGTACCATTTAGTCAAAGGTACTGAGAACATAGGCAGCAATGGAGGCAAATCTTAGTGACCCACAGGGAGAATGCAGATAACCAGCTTTCTTTCATGTTAACATTTTGACATTCATCAAGAGATCTGACATTACTTTCCACTATTTGGAAGATGCTGTTCCCACCAGATATTTCAAACTGCCTTTTTGGTTTTCTGAGGGGGAACAAAGGCTTAGACCTTTGAATTCTCCATGCTACCAGGTGGAACATTTCATAAAAGGGATTATTGTTGATTTCTTTAGTCAATATGAATTTTCTGAATGTATTTTCTTCCCAGAGAGAAGACATTGTGAAGAACAAAATCTAGAGACCGCAAAGAAAGAGATATGTCTGTATCTCTACGCAAAATGATTTCACGTGGTACACTTCTGACATATCTATACAGGAACACATAGAAGCATTAAGGGGAATTAACTTAAGGTATTAAGTCAATGTATATAAGCTATGTTCCCCTTTCCTTCCCCACATATTTTGTCCTATTTAGATGTAAGGTGATCGAAGTACAGCAAACAAGCCCTAAGAGGATCTCTCTGGTACTTGGAAGATCTTAAGCTACTTTGAACCTCTGTGTGAAACTCAGCTTCCTGCAGCCATACTTTCCTTCCAGAATCAGATGAAAAGACAGTTCTAATTCAGAATTATAACAAAAATGCTGTAATTTTCTAAAGTATTTCCCGTGATCATTAAAAGCACTGTCAGTCACTGAACAGTGACTGACAATCAGTTCAGTGAAGTCCAGCTGCTGCCTAACTGTGGTATTGGAACATGCAGTCTGGGACACTAGGCAGCTACCCTGCAAGGGTATTTTATTAAATCAATATTAGTGAATGGTGCATAAAATTGTCACTAAGGTAAGTATATTATAGTATGGTTTTATTCTCACACTGTTCTGTTGCTGGGGAGCTACCTCAACAGGGTTTCCAATTCAGAAGTGTGCCTGAAGCCAGGAGTTTTATCAACTCTGTGTCAAAGGATGTCTGGCTCTCATTCATATATAATTTACTCTTATTACATGAGATATTTCTATTGTTCTGCACTAACAGTTGTATATTTTCTGATGAAGGTTTAAATCAACTGGGAACCAGGGTATAAATAGAGTTTCAGTATTTTGTGCCAAATATGGATTGTTTGTGTTCCTGTTAGCTATGGATTGTAAGTGTATTATTGCTTAAGGAAAATTTTCAGTATTTTCTTTTTCTTTCAAGTATTTATTTACTATTTAATAAATAGGAACTTTTCAAGTATTCAAAAGGAATGATATCATTTTGAAGAAAAATGTTTGAGATGATTGTTAAAATAAACATTTGAGTCTACCTAGCCTGCCTAGGTATAGTATGGTTTTATTCTCACATTGTTCTTCATTTTCCTTCATGCTTTATTGAAGTTGTGGTGGTAATTTTGACAGTATCTTGGTGTTCAGTATATACTAGCTGGATCTAGAGAAAAGCTGAATAACTACATAGCCGCAGGATTCTGTAACAAAATTTTATTCTCCAGATAAGATCTCCTCCAAAGTTTTGAAATTTCTCCAAATTTTATTTGACTTATATCTATCTGCTGTATGTTCATTGTGTCTGACTACAAAGCAGTATATTCACTGTGCAGTGGTTAACAAGAGCTAACATTTGCAGAACTGAGAACCTTTCAGGATTCACATATACAATTCAGTCCTTCTTTATCCATGTCTCTGGGAAAGCCTTTGGCTGGCCTTCCTGTGTTCCCACCTTCTGGGTAAAGGCAGCCAGATGTATTTGTTCCATGCAATGATGGGCAATGCTTGATGCACGTCCTCTGTACACACATTGCAGCACTCATGATCCCATAGCCATGTGAACTCTCAGATGCTGTTGATATTGGTAAATGTAGAGCTGAGCCTGGCTGTGTTCCAGAATAACACTTTGAGCTTCATGGTGAAGGTGGCTTTATACACATATTACCAGCTGTTTAAGTATCCTGTGGTATGTCTGAAATTAGCAAGTGATTATACTTTTTGTTATAATGTATTCCGTCATTGTTATTGTTTTATGTATTATCTCTTTTTCTTCAGTAGTGATAAGAAGTGTAATTCGGGATATGAGCTCATAGTTTCTGTTCACTTTCTGGGCAGCTAGCTTTTGATCCTTGCGCTTCCTAATTTATGAAAGCCATGGTTAACCACAGCTTTTGTGTTAAAATTCACATTGTCAAGTGGTAACCTAATTTTTTCTCTGGAAATTCGGATGGATCAGCCTGTTGAACTAACAGTGAGGTTCTTTCTTTCACTTCAGATTTCTTTTTTAATTGTATCACTCTGTTGGAAAAGTAAAGGAGTTATTCTAATGCCTATGACCCCCTTCTTCTTCAACATTTTCCAGATGAGAAAATTATCAGAACTATTACAGAACTCCCAACAAATATTTGACTTTGTTAACTCTATAATCATTACATTATTCTCCTAAACGTGCCCAACTTCTTCATTGTACAGATAAACACATCAATAATATTGTTTAAGAAGATGGCTGCCTATTGAAAGTGTGTTACAAAATCAGTACCATCAAAATCCCCTGGGAATGATCTCAGAAAGCAAATGACATTTGTGAAAAGTATTCTGGATGAAATAAATATTAAAACAAGCTGAGTATGGCTGATTGAGATTTTGTTTTCCTTGAAAGATGGCAGAATTCAGAACAGAATTCTTCATAGGACTTTATTTATCAGCTTGAATAGAAAAAACTGTTAGGGTCTAGGTCAGAATTTCTACTCAAATTGGTTTGCTTGAACCCAGTTTGGACCAGTGGCTTCAACATCAGTCTCAGATAACCCAGATTGATTTTCTAAAGCCAGGAATGTGTATGGGTAGATTTTTCTCACCCTCTTCTGTAATTCATACCTGCTCTGAATTAAAGCAGAGCAGAGAACTTGAACTTTGATCTTCCACCTTCTGGCGAGTGCCATAGCCACCTGGTGGTTGACTCATATGGCATAAGTGAATGCCACTCTAACTAGTTTTTCACATAAGAAAAATTGAGAGATCTCAGTATTACCCTAATATGAAAAAAGATAATGTTTAAAAGTGTGAAAAGATTGTGGCACAGAAGGATTCTTTCCCACACATCTCTAATGCTAAGTTTTACTTAAGATCAAAAGCCGCCCTTCTTTAAAATGTAAATATTTTCTTCTGTCTATGTAGGTATAGTTTTTGCAGTAATTAACATTTAAAAAGCTTCTCAATAGCTTTGCAATTCAAACATTAATGTTTAAACACTGAAGAGTATTCTTAAATGCAACTATTTGGCTAAAAATATAAATATAATGTAAAAGAATGTAGTCAAATGATGGCTATCATAAAGTGATGCTGTCAGTTCTTATATAATGAAAGAGATTAAGTGAATCCTTGCTAATGCATTATTGGTATGTGAAGAACAAGAAGAAACAAATCGCACACATTTTCCCACTTAATTATTGTGCTAGACACTCATTGTCATATCATTGACCTATTTGGTCATGCCCAAGTTAATCATGCCTGAACCTTTTCCCAGTGGGAAATAAGCTTCTTCACTTCCTGTCTTGCAGGAATATCAACTAAAACTCAGTCATATATGCCCATAGTCTGATCACTGCAGCCCACCGTAACCATCATCTCCAGCAGGAGACTGCCGTCTGCAGCATGCCCGCAAGAGCCAGTGTCAGAAACCCATCACTTCCCGTGTGCCTTCATTCAACTCCATTCAATCACTTACTACCTTAAATTATACCAAACTCTGTTTGCCAGTCCTCCCCTCCTTTTTTTTGTTTGCAGGGAACTGTTTTGTCACACTGAAACAGAGTTTATGTGCAGTGACAGCCTAATAAGCCAGCAACTTTAGTCGCTTATTAAAGTCAAGCATGTGTCTTTGTTTCATGTTGCTAATGATGTGGAACCATGGAGGCCTGAGTATATTTCGTCTGGACGGTGTGGGAGCGAATGCTGAGAGCTCATTACTTGGCTCCCCATTGGAATCCTGCAGGCTTCTGCTCATCGAGGAGACTGTGGGGGCTTTGACAGAATTATTATACTGAATATTTTTAGACTCATTAACTATATCACCAAAGCAAAACATCTCTTCCTTAGATGCAAATGGCTGCAGCTACTGTGGCTTTGCTTTAGTTATTGCAGAAAAAAGGATGAAGCTTGAAAACAACTTAGGGAAAAGATTTTCATGCCTGAATGTTTGAATTTGTAACTTATATTGAGAATGTGTAAGCCTTTTTTACCACATTTAAGCCACTCATGTATAAGTGCTACTTAAAAATGCATATATTAGGTTTCATGTAGTAAGGGGTGCTCAGTCTTCTAAATTTAGAAAGTGCTGTTGAAGTACACAGCAAAATATGAGCTTTCAGAATTCCACTTTCATACTCCAGAGTTAAAAAAATTAAATGTAAAAACTCATGTTAAAGTAATATAGATGCTTGAGTTAAGCCTTTTCAAAGGTAAAGAAATTCAGAGTTAAGGCTAAAAATTCTGACTTTCCTTTAACCTAAGTACTGGAACATATGTACTGTGCAGTATGAAAAATCACACACTTCTCCAAGCCATGCAATTCCTAACCACAACAGAGTGATTTAAAGATGAAGAGTGAGACAAAATTTTTAGCCTAAGTCTGAAATTCCTTGCTATGATGGTTTTAAGTTGGTTCTTAATGTTACTTTATTGTAGCTTTTTGTGGTTTAATTGAGACTTAAGATGTACTTGAAGAAAAATATGAATACCTTAAAATTAATTCTTCAGAGCAAAGGACAGAAAATTTCATTTATGACTCCATTTGTTGGAAAAGTTAAGTTGGCTGTGAACTGTTCAGTATTTCACATTCTATAAAATTATATTTTGATTTCTTGACGGAGACATTTTTCTGTATGTTGTGTACAAGCTTACCTTCTGTAAATATGTACTTGAGTAATTGTAGAAGTATATGGACATTTAAAAAAAACCTTACAGATACATGTTTTTTCTCAAAATGTGTGCAAGATTTCATTGGGGTTTTAGTCTCCAAAATGATTATAGGTGCAAAATCAACTATTTTGATTCCTAAGAAGAAAGACGTTGCTTTTATTTGTGGTTCATTTACTGCTGTAGTATTCTCTGACAATGGTGACACTGTCTTTATACATCAAGAAGTTCTTCTTTCTATGACTGCCAGGGACTCTGGAGGGAATACTTCATATCTGAAACATGTTTCCCTTTGGGATTTCACCATCAGAATAACAGTTCTGATCAGCAGCCCATTATAAAATGTTTTTTTTCTGAAGAAATGCAAAGGAATTGTTAAAAATCTGACAGATAAGTAAAGTTATATTGAACTGAAGTTCATTTTTGTGCGTATAAGAACTTCATGTTCTCCCTCAGTGAAGCAGTAATTTCTTAATATGTATAAGAGTTGATAGGAGTTTTCAAGTTAAGCTTTTTGAAGCATCAGGGTGGATAGACAGTATGGGTGCAGCTTTCCATTTCGAGATCTTGCAGTTCCTATTCTTGCCAGTTTGTGGCACAATACTATTTATTTTAGATGTTGGGCAAGGCTTTCAAACTCAAATGCTTAATGTTAGGTGTCTTAACCTTTATATTTAAGTACCTAGATAGTAGTAGCCCGACATTACTGAAAAACCTCAGCCTTTCTGAAAGATGATAGAATTGTAAATATGGGTCCCAGTTAGGAAGTCAGCTCTGAAAATGATGGCCATGTCATGCATTAAGTAATATACTTTTCCCTTAAGTAGATGACTTTTCAAATTTGAATGTAAATACTCTGTCAGGAAAATTCTCACCTGCACAACTGATTCACAGTTGTGATTTCAGATGTTTTGTGGTAAAAATAGCCTGAAGTCAACACACCTGTCTAGATACATAGATGATCCACGGGAAATAAAACAGACTTGAGCTGTAGGCGTGCAAATGCAATTGTTTCATTTCCTACATACAGTATTATAATCAGATTAGTAGATGTAATAGTACTATAAACAGATGTTCACTATCAGTTATTGTATTTACAATCTTACGTTTATCTATACTTAGAATCACAGTACAGTCACACTGTCATTTTACTTATCTTTTTTACTACCTGTGAGTCCGTGCTTTTCCAGTGTTGGGAAGAAAAGGTATTGCATTTTCTGTTTTGTTTTACCCAAAGAAAGAGATGTATCTTGCAGCTGCAAACCACTGATGAAACATGTACAATATTGAGTAAACTAAATCAAGAGGGTCTTTAGGTCTTAGAAAGTAAGATGAAGTCTTGAACTATACAATCAAGACTTATCAGATCATATGTTATAATAAACTACTTTTTCTACATTCTTAGCAGCTGTGTACCAGTGAACTCTGTATTATAAATCTTCTAATGTCCGAAGATATGCAGCTTTTTAGTTATCTATCTTTCACCTTTTTTGTAGTTGCCAAAAAGGGGTTTCCCTAGACTATGGGACAAGTTCAAAGCTTTGTACTTATATGGGTTTTCTGCATATATTGAAAATCTCTGCACTTCTTTTCTTTCTGTAGCATGCTAGCTGACTATGCAGAGTTATGTCAACTTCTGGTGCCTAGCCTCCCTATAGGATAAGAACTATATATTTTTACTGAAGTGGTTGCCTTAGATGAAACATTTTTGATGCTGAAGATGTATTTTTATTCTTGATTTGGAGACCCATGATGGTTTTACTCTATACATGTGTTCCAGGTAATAGAAAAAAATAGTAATATTTTATTTTAGATAGTGCATATGATTGAGCTCAGAAGGGGGTCAGTGCTAAAGGGCCTTTACAACTTTCAAATGAAATACTTAAAGTTACATTAAAGAAAAGTGATTTCAGTCTGTTGGGGATGGGGGTTTAATAAATTGAACTTACAGAGCTACATTTACTGATGCTCTTTACTGCTTTTCCGAACTCTGGAGTAGTGTAAAACATCCAAATAGATCAGCAAAACAAGCAGTTATTTTGCATTAGAGGAGTGAAAAACAGTTGGAATGCTAGTGAACCTAGTCTTTAGTTTGAAACAGACTCACTAATTTCATTATCTAGGATACAGTAACTGTCTGCACTAAAAGGTAGGTGTACCTGCTGTGTGCCCTGCAGTCCTGCTCTCCTGATCTTCCAAATTGGGAAGCTTTTGAAGCACACTGTGGTTCCCTCTTTGTTTGTGTGCCCAAATTTTCTTCCAAAAGAAAGCAAGGTGTATGTGGAGCATTTAGGATCTTTTTTCAGCATGATGATCCTAACTGCCATTACTTGATCTGACTCACAGATCATATAGAGTGACATTGTATAGAAACAACTGGTGCGATTTATTTTTTTTTTAACTTTATAGGCAAACTCACAAAATAGCCTTCACAGATTTAAAACAACAAACAAATGTAACATAGTAGAAAGGATATTTATATAATTATTAATGTTCAGCTTTTTACAAAAAATCCATTGCTTTTCTCCCATAGTTGTACATGTTGCCTCTTCTTCCCTTGTGGCATGAAAAACAGAACTAAGAGGGTGCCAAGGACGATGCCCATTTCAGGAAGTCACAAAGTAATTTAGGGAAGAAAAGATTCATCTGGGCAGGGGACTGATCAAATGTATTAAGGAAGATCTCTGTTAAGACAGAATCTCTCCAAAGCAGAGGTCTTGGAGTGAGGAAAGTGTTGTGTTAATTTCAGTGGTCCCCAGGTATGTAAGACAGTACAGGAGGAGACAGTAAAACGAAATATGAGGGAATCAGGGTCCTGAATATATTCAGGGAATTTTTTAAATTTGGCCACCTTGGTTTTATAGCAAGCAATCACTATAAAAACACTTTTTAACATACTATCACAGAGGAAAATATGAGAAAAAAAATTTTGAAATGTAGTGTAGTAAGTAAAGCTTTACTATTAATCATATCTCCACTTCCTTTCTCTCATGAAATCTGTATAAAGCAAAACCTCTGAATGAGTCTTTCACTTTCTTATCCCTTTTGTGGAAAGGAAAAACTGGTTAAGGTTAGCTTTAACTATTGTTACTTCCACTGTTATAAGCTGAACCTGCATCCTCAAAAGTAGAAGACAAACACGCACTAAAGGGGGGAGAGGGGACTAATAGCACCAAAAATAGAAAACAGCTTCTGTTTTAGATACTTTCCTTTTCTTCAGTATTATCATTGCAAGGAAGAATAACAGCATTGCTTTTCAGATAGTTTTGATGCATCTAAAAGGCTAAATAAAAGAAGGCCAGGGAGAGGTTCCTGGGCTCAAGCCCAAGCGGTGTTTCTTGTTGGTTTCCACAGTGCTTAGGCTTGCTTTGGCTGTAGTGCTGGCTTGTCCACGCTGCAGAGCACTTGGCCATGGATTTCTTTCCTTTGGGCCTCAGAATTGCCCCTGTGGCCCTAAGACAGGCTTAAAATTTTGTTTGCCTATTTCATTTCCATGTATCTGAAGTCATGTGAATCCATCAGAGCGATTTTGTTTAGTAGTTCTAAACTGAAGGTTTCTATAACATGCCATGGGATGTGGCATGATGACACATGTAGGGTGTTAGGGAATATACAGGTTTCTGGTGTAGTGTTGGCAGACTATGGTGTGGGGATAGCTAAACCTGTTGCAGCCTTGTTTATGGTCCCTTTTGGGAGTAGCCCCTGGAGTGACTCATATGTAGGCTTTGTCTGGAAGGGAGTACATTGGAATATTGTCTGAAATAAACCCAGACCGCGAACTAACAACAGTGCTGATGATCAGGTGTCCTGTGCTACAGTTTGCTTCAGAGTCATCCTTTATTTATTAATATCAACACATGCTCTTAGTATGGATAAAAGTCCCCTTAGTCCACTATTAATTCACAGTTTGGGGTTATTTAAGACACTTTTGTCTGTCCTTTACAGGATATAGGAATTGTGAGATTAGGACTTTGTAGAATTAGATTCAATATTTGTGGGATGGAGACTGGCAGTGGCAAGGTGAGGAGAAAGGATCAGATGAACAGGCAGTGATTTGGAAGAAACAAGAGTAGAACAGGGAGACACTGGCATGTTCCAGTAAGTATGAGTCAGTCCATGGAGAAATGGAAGAGCCTTTGTCTGTTAAGGCACTCTCTTTTCAGAGACTGAGATGGAATTAAAGATTCCTAAATTTTAGCTGTCTTTTGCTCTCTGCAAAATCCATGAAACTCTGGGGTAGTGCTTCACTCCCTTTCAGCTCTGTCTGATATGGATTATCTCTGTTATTTGGATCTGAAAGTCCTCACCTTGCTCATGTCTCTTGTGGATGTCAGCATGATGCTGCATGATGTCTTTTCATATTTGAAAGCTTAGTAAATATTAATGATTTAGTATTTTCTTTTCCTGACATCCGAATGAGATAACAAAGATCAAAAATATCTATTAGTTTTAGGAATTCAGTTTGGCATATGTGTGTTTGACTTCACAAAGTATACAGCATTATGTAACAATGCTTAAAGCATGCCTAAAGAGAAAAGCCTTAATGGATGATCTCATCTGTTTTTCTCCTATAATCCATATTATCAATCACTACCCACTTTCAGACTTTAGAAACAAATGAAGAGAAGTCCTGCAGAAATATACTTTTCCATTGCACATGTAGATCTATTCATAAAATGAGTGCAGCCATTGCTTTGAAAAAGATAGGAAAAAGACCATGAATCATATAAATAAGACTGTGTCGTAATGTAGAGGGTCTTAACGTTGCAAAAGCAACTGTAACTGGCTTTTTCAAACTTCTGAACATTTCTCTTTCCTTTTTATTATTCTTTTAAGGTAATTAATTGTGTGTGATTATAAAGGCTCCTTTTTGTATCTTTCATTTATCTGGTAATCAAGAACAAAATACTGAATCCATTTGTGTAATTGTAACTGTTAAGAATTTTGGAAATCAAGATAGCTGGAACCTGTCAACTAACTCATGGTTACCAAAGTCACTGACTCAAATCATTAATGGTTTAAGTATTTCCTCACTGAAATAGTTTGAGCAAATATGTGTTCTCTGTCCTAGTTATTATTGCTGTCAGCCCCTATCTATCTAAGAAAACTACTATTTGAAAGAGTTTATACAAACTGCATTTGAAAGAAGGATTAAAAATCCCAGAGTACTTGGCAAACATAGCAAAAATCAATCTGAAGCTTACATGATAGTAATGACTTCCTTGTTTTCCTATACGCTTGAATTTTCATCAAATCTGGAGAATTCTTCACGAGTTAGGAAAAGATGATTCCACATTCATAATCCTTGTTAAGAAGAAAAGTGAATATAGACAAATTTTAAGGTATATTCTATTGAATACAGAAGACTTTGGAAGTAGAGTTCATCAATTTTTGTCTAATCTTTTTATTTTAATGTTTTCTATGTAACAAGTTGTAAATAAGATGCCTGTATAATAAATTTTGTAATTTATATATGTAAAACTTTTCTTATAATATCATATATAAGGTGTGCATATTCTTGTGTCCCACAAACACATAGAACTAAGTGACAGTAACAAGAAAATGAAAATCTGCCAGCAATATTAATGACACAAAAAATGAGGTTACAATTTATTTAACATCTTTGATTCTATTAACTTCTCATTAATAAAAATTAAGTTTTCAGTGCAGCCTTGCTTGGGGTCTGAGAGGGATGCGACGTTACCGGCATTTCACTAGAGTCTGTGACTCCAGCATGGTTCCTCCAGACAGACTGCTTGAGGTTTAGGTAGCCTGTGGGGACTCAGCTCCCAGTTCTGTAGTGGGTGGCTTACACATTAGTGGCTTACACAAGAGCCAGATACTTGAACCCTGGAGGTCCTAAGGTGTTCTCCTAAATCTGGGGCACAGGTCCAGAGGACTTGTGCYGCTGGGGCCAAGAATGTCAGTGTTTTAAAAGTCTGCAATTTCAAGGCAGTCAGCCTTGTCAGTGTTAATAGGCTCCCTGTTGTGGTGCTAAGGGATGAGGCATGGATCTGTCTGGGCTAGAGCCTGGACTCTTAGGACTTCCAGTTTCATTGCTGCAAAGTAAAATTGAGAAATCCCAGGGGCCATTACAGTTGCTGAGCAAATTTGACTTTAGTTGCTATTAATTTCACTGGTATTGTTGCTTTTGGGTTTTGACTAATCTCATAAATTAAAAATATGATTGTCCTATTTGGCCATCTTTAGTAGTGTTGCAATCTGCAGTGCTTACTGATACTCTTTCCCTTCTCCTTTAAGCATGTCATGAAGTACAAGATTCAGCTTTGGATGTTTCTGGCTGCATCTGTGCTCTGGAAGAGAGGCACTCTATGGCACATCCAGTTCTGTTCTGTGGATGCACAGCTTGGCTATTTCCCCATTCAGCATCAGGACAAGACTGACATGCACATCACCTGTACAAGGGCCCTGATTTTCCTTGTGCTGGAAACTGAGGTGTGCAGAGAGGAAGGAAACTGTGTTGTGCTTCTATAGGCCCTCCAGATTAGGGGACCATGGGGGAGTGCCTGCAAGGTGAAAAATGAATAGGGAGAATCTTATAATTGCTACTTTCAGAAAGCAGGAATGCAGACAAGTAATTTTTTCCTTTAGAAATTAATGAAGTGACTTGAAACTTCTTAGTGTATCAGCAAATGAAAAGTTATTTAGATTTTACATAAAAATTTTAAGTGAGCAGCAGAAGATAAGAATCAGAATCTTCTGTGGTTAAAGTTTTTATAAGAGTCTGTACCAGAGACCTTATCACATTGCCAATTAAAGTGCTGATTTATAATTTATTACAAAATATAATAAATTATTTACAATAGCATTACAATCTGATAGATGGCTGTCAATGTCTGGATGCTGTCGAGAAGGAAAAGTGAGGGGAAAACAATATGCACACAGAAACAACAGGATTAAACTTGAGGAAAAATTTAGAAGTAAAAGCATGGCGAATTGTTAAAGAACATTTTGAGCAATTGCATGACTACTAAAGACAGTAATGAAGTCCAGGAGTGCAAAAATTAGTCTTTCCTTGGCTGCAATACAAAACATCCCTGTTGCAACCTGCTTGGCTATGGTTGACCCAGTATAGGTTAGCAGTGTACATAGTATATTGTTATTAGCCACCTTGTGTGCCATACCACTCAAAGTTCTCTGTGGTCCAGGTTCATTTGAGTCTGTCCTCTTATCTGTGATAGTTTCCTTGAAGAAAAACAGTTTTAGTTTGTTTACATTCACAGTTTTGCTGTATTCCACTGATACTGCAAATATTCTGACCTACTCAAAGCCCATGCACATATAAAGAGGCACAAGCTACGTTTTGATGTTCAGATTGGAAATGCAATAACAGACTATCTGCTTACTGATTGAGCTCTCTAAATTTGAAGGGGGGAAGACAATGTAGAGTGTAGTACAGCAGGTAGAAAAGCAGAAATTAAGAAACTTTTATATTTACTCATACATTTCTTTAAATATTTACTACAAATAATGTATTTGGGGTTTTTTTTCCAACAATATTCTTTCCTCATATTTGTTTCTTTATTAAGTGTTGAGATGGAAATATTCTAGATAGCAGATGGAAATATAGTTGCACTTGCAGGGTGGAGAATTCTCAATCTTGCCTTCTTAGACACATGCTTTCTTATTTCTTATTATTCATGTTATTCTCATTCTTGTTCTTTTTGTTCTGGTTCTTCTTATTCATATTCCTCTTTCTTCTTCTTCTTAGAACTGGAAGAGGGAAGTACAGTGAATTAGTACTTTTGGAATATCATCCAAACTTCTTTGGATTATGTGCTAACCTACTGTCTGACCTTACGTGGCACTGTGGTATTTCTTGTACGTTGGGACTTTTATAAGAATGACTTATAGAACTTATTGAAGGATGACAGTGTGTGGTTTCATTTAGCCTTTTTCTTCTATTCACGCTGTGCTTCCCAGTCTGAAATGTGGCTGAATCCCTAAGCACTTTTGAGGACAATTTTTTATTCCAGTTATCTTAATGACTAGTTAATACAATACCTATTATGACTAAATGAAGCTAAGTCTCTAACTAATTGTAAACTCCATTTTGTACTGTGAGCACCATTTCAGTTTCTGTCTTCCCTGAAATATTCACTTTGTGATGTAATGTCCATCCTGGGTAAAGACCAGGTTGGGGGAAAACACAGTCAAATCCTGACAAGAACTACTGATTTGAGTATTGTGTTCTCAGATCAGAGAGTGAAATAACTCCTCAAAAATCTCAGTGATAATGCTACCAAGACTCATATGGCATAAATAACTGTACTGAGAAGCTGATGTGTAGATGTGGTGGTGATGGGATCTGACACTATGTAAACCTCAAAGGATGCTTATGTTTAGTAAGCAAGAAAGGCCATTCTTTTGCCATATGTAGACCTCCAGGCCAAGTAAGAAGGAACAGCTGTCTGGCCTAAGGATGCAGATCAGGACTAGAGTCAAAGTCAGGAAGAGGGTGACTAGGTCGAAGAATTTTCATAAGATTTCTGAAATCTAGTATCTCTGGTGCTAGATGAGAAGAAAAGGGTGTTTGGTTACACTACAGATATCAAATTCAAGTTAGCTGATGGCTTAAATACTTCAGTTTATCAGTCTTGGGATATACTTTTTTCCCTTCACAGTGTAGCTCCTAGCCAGGTCTACTGTAATAGCCTCCAACCACGTATATTTTCCCTACCTCCCCCTCCTTGTTGAAGTTGGACTCCCTCCAGCCTTTGTGTCCCCTTTTTGCTCCCATCCTGCCCCATTCTCTCCCTCAACAGTTCTTATTATTTGTGGAGAGCATGGACCTCTGTGCAGCTGGCCCTTTCCAACATGCTTTTAACAGAAAGCTCAGAAGACTGTTTGGCCATGTAGGCTGTATCTAACATGCGAAATAAGAGAAGACTAGGGACCTAGCTTGACCTACTCCCACAGTCCTCCAATCTGCTTATTTATGGTCCCCTGCTCTGTTTTGGCTTGTGCTAGCTAGCAAGAGAATATCTCTCTCTTCCAAGAGAATGCCTAGCATGATTCAAAGTATAACATGCACCAGGGACTGCTCCCAGTAGGGAATATGGATGAGACAGCACCAGCTTCAGTTCCCTCAGCACAATACAGTATTCCACCACTATCCCAAGAGGCTTTGCTGTACCCAAGGGTATGCAGTCCCTTAACTCAGTTTCATCTACACAGGCTGAAACACAACCTTCACGCTGTTTGTCATTCAGAGGTTAACACTCCCCCCACCCCCAATACTATTTGTGTCTTAGGGCAATGAGTCTATTACATGGGACTAAGAAGCACTATGTCATGTGAACAAAGCTAGCCTGTGCTGTTTAGCCTTAGTACCGGAGAATGGTTCCTAGTTCTGTTTATTTAACGGTATGAAAGTAGCCCCAAGGGTTGAGAAACAATGTGTGTCTCTAAGATGCAGTCAGCCATCAGCATATAGGTAACATCTGGCAAGAAGTTATGCAAATCTTAATTGGCCAGCTGTTCTTCTGATTGATTAATTGCCTTCTAGGAAGCACACTTACCTCTCAGTACTCAAGCTAGCTAGGCAGAATACTGCTTACACTGGTTGGGGGATGTATTTGTGCAAACCTGTTTAGGAGATTCCTCCACAAATTCTGGATTTGTTCAACCTAATGCCATGTCATTCCTGTAATGGTTAACTGAAACCTTACAGGATTAAAAAACTGGGAGAAGTGGCTAATACACCAAATGTATCAGTCCAGGAGGGACCACAAAGGTGGTTAAAGTATTGCAGCATCTCATATGAGGAAAGGCTGAGAGCTGGGGCTGTCTAGCCTGGAGAAGAGAAGGCTGAGGGGAGGATCTTATGTGTAGAAATAGCTGATGGGAGGGTGTAAAGAGGATGGAGTCAGACTCTTTTCAGTGGTGCCCAGTGACAGGATGAGAGGCAATAAGCACAAACTGAAACACAGGAAGCTCCATTTAAACATAAAGAAAAACTTCTTTACTGTGAGGGTAACAGAGCACTGGAACAGGTTGCCCAAGGAGGTTATAGAGTCTCTATTCTTGGAGATATTCAGAAGCTGACTGGAGACGTTCCTGGGCAATGTGCTCTAGGTGACCCTGCTTGAGCAGGAGGGTTGGACTAGATGATCTCCAGAGGCCTTTCCAGCCTCAACCGTTCTGTGATTCTGTGGAAATCAAGCTTCTGTCAGAGCTAAATGGATTCTGAGGGCAATTGATCCAAGCAGCCAGGATCACATGCAACTGCTGAGGCACCTAGGCTATTGAGGTGCATAGTCACACTGCCCAGAAGGGAGACAGACACAAAGCTGGTACCTAGGAATAGGCAATTAACTAACAGAGCTCATCAACACCTAGCCAGATGCCAAAGGCCTAGAAACACATAGGAAACGGCAGTTATATCTAATCACAACAGACTGGTTTTTGGCCAGAGAGCAAAAAGGAGTTGATTTGTGATCCTTGATTTCTCTGTCATAAGGTTATAGGGGATAATTGACAAATAAATGTGTCACCTAAAAAAAATAAAATATACTATTTTGAATTTCATTTTACTGCTTTGCAGTGATGAGGAGATATTTTTATATGAATCAGAAGCAACAGTGTAATATGAATGTTTATTATTATAATGTTTGATGTTTGTTAGTCAGTCAGAAAGATTTATTTCCCAGTTCTGCTAGATCTACAACTTAAGTACTTTTCGGTAAGTAATCTTAGTGTATTTTAACTTGTAGCAATGTAAGCATGAATTCACCATTCACAAAGATGAAGCTGATCTCATACCTCACTATTACCTTGTTTCGGAAGGTGATGACACATATTCATATTATCAGTTAGTTTACTAGTTGTATTTTTAGGATCACAAACTCATGAAAAAAATTCTCAACAGCATTGAGTGTTAAAAGAGTATTAGTTTGCTTTTTGAATAACATGCTAATAATTATACTCCTGAAATCCTTTAGGAGGGGACAGAGGATGATATATGGTATTTTATTGTGCAATTTCTTTTCTTCAGTGTAAACAGTAGAATCTATAAAAGGAATAATTAGACATTATGGCTGCATGTATCAGGAGAAATTAATGGCAGGGTCAGGAATTTCTTTGAAGCAATCTTATTTGCTTTCAGGGTTTTGGCACTTCAGCTTTTGATGTCTGACATGTTCCTCTAACGGCCTTGTGTAAATACCAAATAATAGTTGGGAAGAGTTGTGGGCTTCTGCAGATGAGAGCTTTGGAGGCAAAAGATTAGTTGCCCATAAAAACCTTTGGTTTGGGGTAAGTGGAATTATCTGCACCTTTTCAAGATGTTTCCATTATTGCTTCAGGCTCCCGAAGATGAAATAGCAGTATTTGATAATCAGTGTTACTAAATGATATAGAGAGCCATCTGGATGAGTACAGCTATACATCCCTTGTACAGCTGTAGAAATTGGCAAGTATAAAAGTCTTCAAGGAAAGAGTAGTGTCACATCTATTATATAACTATCCAGTAAATCAAACTCTAGGCTACATTTTGGGGAGCTTTATATAGAAATAATGCTTTTCATTTTCAAATTAATGAAAAAAATGCCTACAACATGTAGCCAAAATTAGCAGAAAATACCCTGATCTAAATCTATTGTCTCCTTTTCTTATTTTTCCTGACAGCAGTTAAAAATTGTAATACCAGTCTTTAATTATTCTCCTCTGGAGATGCTTTTTGTCTGCCTTAACCAGTATTTTTAGTAAAAGATTGTACTCTGATTTTTTCAGTCTTTTCTTATTTTGTTTTTCAGTGTATCTTGAATTACAATTTTGGAATTTTTTTTTGTGATTTAACGTTGCTAGTCTGCTCACTAAAGCATTCACAACTGGAATAAGGTCAAAAAACAACTGCATCTTTCCATGTATACTTGCACATCAGCTGAGATTTGTTTTTTTCATGAGGCTTTTACTCATTTTTAAAGTATATCCAGTCTGTTGACAAAAGAGCTTTGTTTAAATGAGCTATGTAATCTTTACCAGCAGTCTGTGGAACAGATTTGACAATAAAGAAATATCTCATTACCTAGGAGCTTTGTATATTGTACAGGTATAACTTGTTAGTTGAATAGTATAAAAAGATAAATATTAACTGGATTTTGCTAATAAATCTGCCATTCTTACAGTGCCAAAATCTGTAGAGTTGTTGTAATTGTCGTTTGAGTTGTAACAATGAATGGAACTGATAAGGCTTATATCATTTACATAGAATTTAGCATTCACAATGCACTATTGAATTAATATGACACAGGCATTGGGTCCTCTCATATAAGATTAGCATCATTCAAAAATAGAGAAAGTGAAGACTTAGAAGTGACATATTATTATTATTCCCTTTTTGAAATGTAATAGCAATTCACTTAGGTATGAAAATCATAGGTAACTACTGATAGCAGTGAGTAGTAGTTAATACTTCCTGTGTAAGTTTCATTCTTGTATACTACATTTTTTAATAAACTGATGTATCATGTTAAGAGAGACTGCTGCAGAATTACAAAATAATATTATGATGAATCTAGAAAGTCAGGTTTCTGTATCAGTTATACCAATGTCAGTCAGGAGTAGCATCAAATGAGTAGATTCACTGAATATAAGCCCATGTCATGCTTTAATAAAAGAATGCAGTGAAATAATCTTAGCTCCTGTAGTGCCAAAACCATAGGAAAACTATGTTTTAGCTGCTTAACATAGCAGTCAGATGCCTAAAGCAGATCTAGCCTCAGTATAGTAATGTCAGAAATATACCCTACCTCATGGCACACTGATTTCTAGTCTTCCCACTTTCTTCAGTTGAAGGCGTCATTGCTCCTCAGCTCTGGGAATTAAAGATCTGAGTTGGGTACACCCCCAAAAAAGAAGGAGCACAAAATTCACAATTATCTCCGAAAATTTGGGTCTGAGTGATTTGCTTAACATGCCAGGGGTACAGTTTTGCAGAGATACAGATGTATCAGATCTTCAGAGTTATTTTTATTCAATGGCCTTAATCATTACATTATATTTTGTCTTCCATCATTCTCTGCCTTCTTCGCAATGTGAACCTGATTTGTGCCTAGAATGTCATCGCAACTGTATATAAGCTTTCCAGTGGTTTCTGAGAACTGATGATGTACTGCATTTAGTGTTTTATTTTATGATGGTCCTTACTATGAATATCTGGTTCATTCGTGTTCACTTGAGTTGAATCCAGCCTATTGTTCACTAAGATTTGTGCCCAACTTCATCTTACCTCCTGTGTGATATTGCACTGTAGAAGACTTCCCTTGCAGGAGGGAGGACAGGGCTCTTTTTTTTTCCTCTGCATAATTCAGTTTTGTTAAAATGGTGGAATCTAGTACTCTGTTTCTCTGTGATATGATCATTGAAACCTGCCTTGACATTTTTTAGCTTCTGGATTGCTGCATGTATTGCTGACATCTCAATTGGTTACTGTTAATAAGTGGTTTAGGTTCATAATATTTCATCAAAATATGATATTGATGGTGGACTGAGTCTAGTGAGACTTTGAAATGCTCTGCCCATCTGTTTCTGTCATCTGCCTCAGCTGATGAGATGATATTTTTCCATTCTTGCTGCTACTTAGTCCATTTCTTCTTCATTTTAATATCCACAAATGGTTTTATTCACTTGGGAAGTAACTGCCTATAACTACCTACTGTAGCTACAACTTCAGCTTCAGCAGCTAGTTCATTAAAATAACTCGATTTATGTTTCCTTAGCTTGCTTTTGGTGTGAAATCAACATTTGCTCAGAGTGACTATGTCTCTAAGTCTCTTTAATCAGAGAAATTTCCATTCCTTGAGCCATGTGGCTAAGCTTCCTTCCCACTTTTCAGTTGGTTTCCTTTGTACTGAAGGAAAACTTGCAAAGTCTGGTTCTTGCTGGAAAAATATTATTGCACAGGAAATTAATATTCCATTTTGATGATCTAGGTTTGGATGTCCTTGTTATCTCTCTTTGATGTTACTGTATCCTAACATGGCTACACAAAGCCTAGATTAGACTTCTCTTGTTAGAATTACATTAGTTTTCATTAACACTTGGTTTTCTTAATCACAAGTTGGCATTCTTAACACAGACTTTGAAGTTTGATACCTTCCAATTTTCACAATGGCTTTTTTCTCCATTTTTTCTGAGCACCAGTAAATGGATCTTAACACTAAAATACAAATGGGCACACTATTGTCAGTGACAAATCTCATCCTGGACAAAAATAACAGCCATTAGAGAGAAAATCAAGTTTCAGTGCTGTTATCTCGGTCTAATGTGTGACAAATTGCTTTGTGAAGATGGCTTATGTACAGAGTATATAGAGCTATACAGAGATAAGCTTTCTTACTGGCTTGGCAAGGCTGATGAACAATCTGGTCAACTCTAGGAGGAGTGAGAAGCTTGCAGTGGACCATGTTTTTAAAAATTTTAATTGTTAAAAATGGAAAAATTTGCTCATGATTATATGCAGTCAGTAGTTTTCCAAAGACTTGTAGTTTCACAGATGATTTTTATGAAGCAGTCATAACACTTAAAAATGCCACATCCTTTGAAATTTCATGTCCCCTTTGGACATTGTATCTAGTAGAGGAAACATCAGTATAATTTTTTAATAGGAGCAGAATAATGTATTTTCCCTAGAATACCTCACAGAAAAAACAAACTGCTTGGGCTATCCAAACAAATTCAGCCTGAGGTGAACACCTGCCATGTACATTTTTAGATCAAATGCTTAAAATCTGGCAAAATTAAAAATATTCTTTTGAGAAAAGCAGCATATAGTTCTACCTGTAATAATATCTACTATATATTATGTGATTCAGAACCTTGTAGTTTTACTGGATCAGACACCTTTAGAATATATTTGGTTTATGTGTAATTAAAATTTCTGAAAATAAAACCCAATTTTTTTATAGACGGTCTGATTCTCTCTTTATATTCTCAGGTGTAAATCAGGAGCAGTTATATTCAAATCATTGGGGTCTCACTAATTAAAAACAGCTGAGAGGAGAATTAGGTTTGTGATCATAATCCAGTATAATGCTAGTATATAGTCACTGGCCAGAACTGGTAATTGAAGCAGTCCAAGTAGTATGTCATTGACCATTGAAAAAGCATCATGATCGAGTTCTCTGTGCTGTTCACTTGGTAATCTTAATGGTGCCACATGCCATTTGATATTTAATCAAGTAAACATCCCTAGTTTTGTGTCCATTGTCAAATAAATCTATAATCTGCTTTGGTCTGGTCCTACACAGCTAGGTTGCCTAATTAAAGGTGAAAAATTTGGGTTCCTGTGATCTGCCTGGCAACAAAATCAGAAAGCATTCTGGTCTGAGTAAAATACAGTTCCTTTCATCTATGTGAGATTTTCTTTCATTCTTTCTTTCATTCATTCCTTCATTCATTTTCGTAATGTACCACCAAATCATGCCACTTCATCTAAAAGAACTTCCTCAAACTTAGAGGCCAAGTTCTGTGGTGCTGGTATTACAACACCACAAGATGAAGGTGCTGTTGTAGTATATGCAAGTATATATGTGCAAACCCAATATTGTTACTGCAGATAACAATAGCAGCCTGTATGTGATGATGTAGGCTTATTTATATGGTAATAACCAGAGTACAAACCTTCTAGGACCGTAAATAGTTCTAGTAGTGAACAACAGTTAAAGCCTGTACTCCCAGAGTCGTCTTTGCTATTTTTACCTATGGCAGCTAGATTGTGAACATCAGTGGGGCACATACTACAATTTACCTTTTGTTTACTGTGGAGAGAATCCAAATATTGTGATAATAAATTAATGAGGACTTAGAAACAATATCAGTGGAATAATGAGTTAGGCTTGAATAGACCCTCAGTTTCAAATAGCATCATATGCTTTTGGTCCCAGTTTGATCCCTCAAATGAGAAATTACAGATGAAAATATGAACCTAATTTCAATCTCATAGTACTGCAAATCAGGCATGAATTTAATGAAGTATCTTGATTTATTATAGCAAAAAACTGATAAAGGTGAGAACAGGAGAAGGTGCCTTGTTTGGCATACCCTAAATCAGAATCTACGCTTCCCCTCTAGTGAGATAACAACAGTAGCTAGTTGACACCTCCTTTTCCCAAAATTATGCTGGTATTATATTGATGTGTTGAGTATTGATTGAGTATATTGATGATATTAGTATCATATATAAACAACCAATTAAACAAATATAGAGCCATATGCCCACCTCTGCTGTGAGGCACAGAGGGGTACCACAACACAAATAAAAGAGAATGGCAGTAAAACCCCAAAGTAGCAGAATGGCAAAAAAAAACCATGAAGAATGAAAAAGTTAGCAATAATGTCATGTATGCAACTTGTACATGCCATTACTTTTAAAGCTTCTATATATGATAAAAAAGAAAAAGACAAGAAAAAGCTAAAACCTGTATGCCTGTATGACCCAGAAAGGGATCCACAGGAAATGTATGGCTGCCTTTAGAGATAGAGAGTCAAGAGCAAAACCAATGAAATTTACAGGCTGCTTTTGGGCTAGAAGTGCTCTTTCGTTAGGTTACTCAGGAATTTTCTGTTATAAAAGGTTCCCTCAGCTATAGGCCTGTAGTAGACTCAGGAAATTACATGGCCCATCCTAGGTTAGTGAGTCCATTAGTTTATTCTAAGCTTTCAAGTAACATTATTTGATCAACCTGTAACTTTCCCACATAGACATTTATTTCTGATTTTACCTGGCATTAATATTGTAACATTAATAAATATTAGGTTTAGGCTCCATTATGCTAGGCACAATAAAATGTATTAGAAATATGAGATACACTAGATGTAGGGACACTTACAGTAGTAACAACAGTTAGCATGGAAAGGTAATTTGCAGGTGTTTATTCAGTTCTTTGAAACAAGAAACATTAGTGAGGTTGGACACTAGCCATTATGAAATGTCAGTTTCTGGTTCTTGTCTTTATTATAGCAGTTTTTAAATAGTTGAACATCAAAACTTTTGAATATCTTTTTGATTGTCTCAAGGAAAAAACTCAATATCCAAACATATCTTTAATCTTTTTTTTTTTCCTAATTCCTTTCACTATTTTCTAACAAATCCTTTTATGTGGCTTTGCCAACCTCCATTTTCCTCCTCATGACAATATACCCTGCAATTTTTTTACCTTTCGACAAAAATCAGAATTTTCATAATCCAAAGACAGTTTTCTACTTAATTTGTTTTTCTATTGAGCTGAAGCAGATTATTTTATTAAAATGTCATGTATTGTTATGTTGCTCCTCTCTCACCTGCATTCTCTTTCAGACTCCAGAATAGTATAAATAACCTGAGATTTGGAAATAGTTGAATTAACAGCAAACCCACAGAAATTTGGAGATGGATTTCAGGAAAAAAAGATTTCTTAAAATAGGAGAAAAGCAGCAGTGGTACTTAGAAAAACTTCTTCAGGCTAGAAAACATTCATATTTGGTTTTCAGGTTTTGGCTGCAATTGAGACTGGTATTTTTATATTTTCCCAGTGAGTTCACCTAACTTCCCCCATGTTATTTTTAATATACATGGACATGACTCAAAATTATCTACGAAGATAAATTTTAATATTTTACAGTCTCATTTACAAAGATGCAGAGTACTTGCAGCTTCCGTAGAATCTAATGGGATTTAGGAAAACTCAGTATCTCTGAAAATCAAGCCATTAATTTTGAAGATATGCATTAATTACTCTCTAGGCTGTAGTAGCTCACTTGATATTACTATAATCTACATTCTTTTGAAAAAGTGTGTTTTTCACCTGGTACACTGCGCTTGCTCCTAAAGAGCAGTCATATCTTATCATGTAAAAGCTTCTTTATAACTGATCCAATTATTGACCTGTGGCATTGACCTTAATGAAATGTAATATTTCCAAAGGAATGGTACAATCTATTGTGTTAAGCTGGTTGACAGACATACTCTTGAAGGCCTCATGCTAAGAATAGCTATGAAATTTATTGAAATAATTAACTTGCTGAAACACAAAACCTTGTGTTTTCACTAAGCAACAATTTAGGTAGCTTAAATTTCCATTTTCTAAATTACAGCTAGTCTACAGTAGGAAAAAACGTTTGCAGAATTTACCAAAACACACAGTCATTTTCAACATTTTGTATTGGTAGGTTTTCAGATCTTATTGAAACATTCTTCTTCTAGCCTGAGACCTGCCACACCGTGTTTATGAGTTGTAAATACTTGTGGAGTAATGAAAAACTGACACAAGTCTTAACTGTAGACTGTAACAATAATCCTGTGCTATTAATAAATAGCAAAACCTCATTGTGTCAATATTTCTAACTGGAATAATTTCAGTTAGAATTCTTTGTAATGAATACAATTCCTATGATAAGTGTTATCATTTATATACATATGTATAAAATTCTTTTTTTAAGCAGTGTCGCTTTCAACTGCTGCATTTGGTGTAATTTAGTGCTCTTAGATGCTTTTGTGTCACATGGTTATAGCTAGGTAGATTAACAGGAAGTTCTATCTGGAAATTTCTTTCCTGTTATTGTTCTCCCTGAGCAGTTGATGGCTAAGTTAATTCTCTTTAGTTTTGTCATGCTCTAAAGCACACATTGCCAAGCTATGATAAGCTTTACAGAGGAGAAAAAAGCGCTTGTGTCCATCAAAGTCTTAAACTTGCATTTTAAACTTTGGCCTGACCTGATGTGCCATTCAAAAAGCTTCCAAAGATTATTTTTTTAAGAAAGGTTCAATATGTCCTGAGGCTATCGGTTTTGAGTTAAACTGGGTGAAGTAGAAATATTTTACTCATCAGCTTTGCAGTCACAGAGTTTGCCTCAGCTAGAACAAAACTGCTGAGGCATTTAGAGAAAATTAACCCCCCATCCTGGCAGCCAGATGTGACTGGTTTCTGATGAATGCACATGAGTGGGCTGAAAAATCAAGAGACTGTGAAATTCCTGTCAGGTCCGTACAGTGCAGAATGGGCTATTGACTGCTTTCTGTATTTCCCTTCATCATTCTTCTTGAACACTGCCATTAATTTCCTCTCCTGCTCTGACTTTTTTTCTCTCCTTTCCTTCCCCCCCCCCTTTTTTTTGCCCCCCTCCCCTTAGCTGTGGGTGCTGCAGAGCAGGATGCGCAGGGCGCTGGCGGAGCACTTCCGACAGCGAGGCCTCCGCAGCCAGGCTGGGCTGGCGAAGTTCCAGGCAGCCTCTCATGAGAACGCTCAGAAAATATTAGCTGTGCAGGTAGGTGATTGCAGGGAAGTGGGAAAGATCATTCTGATCTAGATTGAAAAGCAAATGATGGGTAGTGTGATGAAGCATTAAAACCATATCCCATCAGAGTTTTATAAATTTTTAACCTCTTTAATAAACTGGAATTGCATGAAGGATGAATTCAGTAAGTTAGCACATATACCATGCATAGTTTAAAAAAAAAGGGGGGGAGGAAGATTAGATTTATTTCTCGCAAACCTTTGAAAAGATTATTATAAATACATTGGATATAAACATTTGAAACATAAAGAGGCATTAGTATCGCTGTTCAGTTGTTTCAGAAAATGTTATTGTGTCCTGTTTTGTGCAAATATTATTTCCATGGTAAACAATATTGTCATTTTCACTGTGTTCGTATTTAATTTCTTTAGCATGAGACTATTGTTTAGAAGTGTCATACCTTCATAACTCAGTTATATGGTAACTTTCCCTTCTTTGTAAAAGAGCAACATTGGGGGGTTATGAGATTTAGCAATGGTTTCCAATGATGTATTGTTTTACGGTTTATGAGTTGTTCTCTAGGTAAGTGTTTATACTTGCTGGGAAAAATAACTACTACATAATACTGTTTGAATGTTCTTGTTCTTTTTGTCTCGTGTAATGGTATGTTATTAATATTTCTGTAGAGCCACTCCTTTCAATTTCTTCCCATAGTTAATGGCCATAACCAGATGGCATTTGTGAAGAGTTTTTAAAAGACTTAAGTGAAAAATTTCTTCAGACTTATTCCTTGCAAAAAAAGTTATGTAGCTAATCCAGCTTTAGTGCAGCATGTTCATGCATACCTTGATCCATAATTTTTAACAGTCAGGCTTTGTTCTATAATAGTGGAGACAATTTTATTAAATTTTAATATTACATAATTACACTTTACAGTTAATAGCTGATGCATAAAAGTAAAAACTAACTTGAATATAACTTTTAGAATTCCATTAAACTGCATCGGTGTGATGTTCTATTTTCAGAATCTCACTGAGAGATAGAGAGGATTTTTATTTTAAAACTCCAGCTTTCCACATATGTTCTACTGCTATCAAACATTTAGAAAATCCCAGCAAAATCATATTAAAAGCAAAAAGTCAAGAAAAATTAATTAAAATAAATATATAGTCAGATTTTCCCCTCTATTAATGATTTGAACTACTCTCTTAATTTTATGGAATCTTTTTCAGTGTTATCACATATTTGTTAAATATTGGGCTAAACTGTATGCTAATGAAGACAAGTAAACAGGGGATTACAGTTTTTTTCATTTAAATTTCACATTCAGAATTTGAAAAACTGGAAGAGCTCCTTTTTAATTTTTACAATGGGGTAGCTGTGATGAGTTCTGATCTCTTCTTTCTTCAACTTCTCTAACAGTAAGTGAAGAAAAGAAGTGACTGATATGCAGCCTAGAGCTCATGAATAATATTAACAGTGACCTAGAAACCACAGGTGGCCGTTGGTTTCCTCACACATGAATCTTTAAGTTAGTCTAGTGTTACATAATATTTTAATGGCTGTACTATGAACCTAACCCATGATAGAACTCTTATTTCAGTAAGTAGTCCATATTGTACTGAATGAGCTTTTTAGAAATTCTTTGTCTTGGCAAAAAATATTCCATGTATATTATTCACACCGAGAATAATCTGTGTCTGTAAATCTTGTCATCCTGAATAACTGAAGTAACTAGAGATGGGCCTAAATTAAGCTTCGAGGTGTAAGGCTCTGCAACATTTGAGGGTGTTCAAATCCAAACAGCTCAGACCTACTGGAGACAACATTTTATTCAAAGTCTGGAAAACACTCTTTATCCGTGCTTTCATTATCCATGTTATCCTTTTCTGAGAAGAGTTCTGTTATTCTAACATTCTTGCTATGTTTTGGTGCAGTTGGACTGAAAATTGCTTACTATTCAAATAGTATACAATGAAAACATAAAATTGAATCTATTTCAGCTAAGAGGAATTACAGAGGTATATAAAAAAGTATTTCCTTTTAACAACATGATATTTTTATGTTTTAGAGATCTTGGCAATTGTTTATTTGTATATAAACAGGTGTTTTCATTTTGTCTCTGTTATTGCTAGATCAATCAATTAAGTCAATTACGTTCTTATACTGATGACATTCAGCATAGTGGTAAGCACCTCCAAAATAAAATGTGACAGCTATTTCACAGAATCACAGAATGGCTGAGTTGGAAGGGAAGTCTGGAGATCATCTAGTTCAACCCCTCTGCTCAAGTAGGGTCACCTAGAGCATGTTGCACAGGACCCTATCCAGAAGACTTTTGAATATCTCCACGGATGGGGACTCCACAGCCCATCTGAGCAGCCTGTTCCAGTGTTCAACCCTTATGTTCAGATGGAGCTTCCTGCATTTCGGTTTGTGCCTGTTGCCTCTGTCCTGTTACTGGGCACCACTGAAAAGAGTCTGGTCCCATCCTCTTGACACCCTCCCTTCAGATACTTGTACATGTTGATAAGATCCCCTCTCAGCCTTCTCTTCTCYAGGCTAAMCMRKCCCAGCTCTCTCAGCCTTTCCTCATAAGAGAGATGCTCCAGTCCCCTAATCATCTTTGTAGCCCTTCGCTGGACTTGCTCCAGTAGTGCCACATCCCTCTTGTACTGGGGAGCCCAGAACTGGATGCAGTACTCCAGATGTGGCCTCACCAGGGCTGAATAGGGGGAGAGGATCACCTCCCTCGACCTGCTGGCAACACTCTTCCTGATGCACCCCAGGATACCATTGGCCTTCTTGGCCACAAGGGCACATTGCTGCCTCATGGTTAACTTGGTGTCCACCAGCACTCCCAGGTCCTTCTCMGCAGAGCTGCTTTCCAGCAGGTCAACCCCCAACCTGTACTGGTGCATGGGGTTATTCCTCCCCAGGTGCAGGACCCTGCACTTGCCTTTGTTGAACTTCATGAGGTTCCTCTCTGCCCACCTCTCCAGCCTGTCCAGGTCTCTCTGAATGGCAGCACACACCTCCAGTGTATCCGCCACTCCTCCCAGTTTTGTATCGTCAGCARACTTGCTGAGGGTGCACTCTGTCCCTTCATCCAGGTCATTGATGAAKAWGTTGAACAAGACTGGACCCAGTATTGACCCCTGGGATACACCGCTAGTTGCTGGCCTCCAACTAGATTTTGTGCCACTGAGCACAACTCTCTGAGCTTGGACATTTTGCTAGTGTTCAATCCACCTTACTGTCTGTTCCTCTAACCCATACTTCATCAGCTTGTCTATGAGGATGTTATGGGAGACAGTGTCAAGAGTCTTACTGAAGTCAAGGATAGTCAAGACTTCAGTGATGCCCAGTGACAGGATGAAAGGCAACAGGCACAAACTGAAACATAGGAAGTTCCATCTGAACATAAGGAAGAAAACTTCTTTACTGTGAGGGTAACAGAGCACTGAAACAGGTTGCCCAAGGAGGTTGTGGAGTCTCCATCCTTGGAGATATTCAAAAGCTGACTGGACGACCTGCTCTAGGTGACCCTGCTTGAGCGGGGAGGTTGGACTAGGTGATCTCCAGATGTCCCTTCCAATCTCAGTTGTTCTGTGATTCTGTGATAGATAACATCCACTACTCCCCCCTCATCTAACCAACCAATCATTTCATTGTAGAAGGCTGTCAGGTTGGTTAAGCATTTCTCCTTTGTGAATCCATGCTGAATGCTCCTGATCACTTTCTTGTCCTACATGTGCCTGGAAATGGTATCCAGGATTAGTTGTTCCATCACCTTCCCAGAGATGGAATTGAGGCTGACCAGCCTGTAGTACAATGGATCCTCCTTGCCCTTTTTGAAGATTACAGTAAGGTTTCCTTTCTTCCAGTCCTCAGACACTTCTCCCAATGGCCATGATCTTTCTCTTTCCTCCTTTTCTCTCAGCATGAAATACACTTAGTTCATTGCTGTTATTAATGTCAGTATAGCACTAAATGTTTTGAGAATGAGAGCCTATTGCACTGAGCATGTGTGAGCATGCAGCAAAAACATGATCTCTGCTCATAAGAACTTGCATTCCAGCAACTTCATTGACTACAGCAAACAAGAGAAGGTGAATCACCAAGGAAGAGTGAATTAGGAGAAGCAGTAGATACAGTACATTGGCTGCCTAGCTGTTTTCTAACATTTTATAGAAACCAAGACCTGGAAGAGATCCAAAGAGAGATTTAAAAGTAGCTAATGTAGAAGGGTTTTTTTTGTTTTTTTTTTCCTTTTTACCAGGTACGTTTTAACCAGGAACACTCTCCAGTTATACATAGCAACAGAGTTTTTGGTAAATTATGACATGAAAATCAAGAGCTGCCTCAGACTGGAGGACAGATTTTGACCAGTGGTTCATCATTACTAGCCTACGCTGTATGTTAAGCATAGGTCTAAACCTATCTTAGAGGTCTAGATTTGCCTTCCAAGCACACAGAAGTATGGTGCAGCTAGGCCATAGTGCTTGTAAGAGTTTCAGCTCAACCTATTCAGAGAGAAGGAAGAACTGTGGCATGTAAAGGGAAGGTGGCAGTAGCCAAAGCAAGCTGTGAAGAGGATGCTTGCAATAACACATATTGGTGGAATTACCTTTTAATAATCAAATTTAACAAACAAAAAAAGAGAAGCAAGATTTTAGGAGGGATCCCACTTTATAGAAAATGCCTTAGTTAATGGTAACTTGAAAAAAAAAAAAAGCTTATTGTTAAATCAGTCTAAGAGTTCCAAAGAAAAAGTAGGTCTTTACAAAGACAGCAAACTTTTTTGGTGTCTGATCTCAGATTTATTTTAGAAAGAATTTTGTGTGGTATCAGCCCAAATTTCTATCAGTGCCAAACTTGGCACCAGTACCATTGGTCATCTGTCCTTCCATTTAAGCATGGATCTGAGCTTGCTCTTAATTCCAGGCTTACMTTCCAGTGACATTACTAAAGCATGTGCTTAGGCTAAGCTGATGAGGGTTTGAGCACATGCAGTCTAGAGCGATTTGGAATACTAAATATGTTACAATCCAGAACATGATAGCTACTTTGAACTTGTCTGCAAAGCTAACAGCCAGAAGAAGGGGTGGCAAGTGGATGGAAAATGAAGGACTCATTCAGCTCAGTGTGTTTCTGACCTCTCCCAAGCCTTCTCTTAGTCACTTAGCATCACTGTGCCCAGAGGCAAGAAGGATGAGAGCAAACACTTATGCAACTTGCAGACACTTTTAACCATGGAGGTTTACTTAGTAAATCTTGCTTTAGTAATTGTGCTGAACTGAACAGAAATGCTGAGGCTTAGCAAAACACAGGCAGCCTATCCCCTGGAGCACACAGCTCGCCTCCACGTCCTCTCTGGGATGTTGCTGCCCCCTGGAATCAGCAGCCAGGCCATAAGTGTTCTGTCTTTCCAGATGCTGAATGCCGTCACTATCTTAAATGACTTAGGGCCAGTTTTTCTGCTTTGCTTTGATTATGCTTAGTGTAGCAAAAACAAAGTCACTTTGCCTCCTTGGTTCTCTGTCCAGCTTTAGCACTGGCTGTACAAGTTTCTGGTCTACTTCTCCATAACTAGCTGCACTCCCATGGTACACTTTACCAACTGATAATAACTAGAACACAGTCTTCTGGATGCATCTCCATTTTGCTTGTATTCTGAGAATTAAGAGCAACTAGTACTCTTTGGAGTGATGCAGAAGATGATAAAGCTGACTATATGCTTACTGAGCTCTCATCAATGATTATGTGACTGAATAGAGAAGAATACAGGTGAACAATATCCAAAGCATCAGCAACATGAGAAGCAAACCAAGAAGGCAGAATTATGGGAGTCAACTTTTAGGTCAAGTATAAATATTAGCTTCTTCTTTTTCTGCTAAGGGTTGTTAGTTTAAGGGTTTAGTACCTGGTGGCATTTTTAGGTACTTTTTAAAACAAAATGACAATTTATATTAAGTTCCTTTTATTTCAACCATCCAAACTTTTAAATATGCAGTCCCTGATTTTCAAATGACTCTTGTAGCCATTTTTTTCTTTCAACATTTAATATTTGCCTTGGAAATAGGAATGATCATCTGATTAGCCAGTGGTCATATGCTTAGTGAATATACTTTGTGGAAAAGACAATTTAAAAAATGAGCATTTCAGTTGTGACATTTTAAAAAAGAGTAAAAAATATTCAAAAGTAATAACAAAGAATAAATATGTTTGGTTGCACATTTGCAATCAAATCCACTGCTAGAGCAGAGATCAATGGCTGAAGTGACTAATACTTTCAATTCTGGCTCTTCATTTATTTTATTTTTTTGTGGAACAAAGTGTAGGAACTATTTACTTGGCAATCTTCTTGTGCTCTAACTTTTTTTCCAACCTGTTTCAAGTTCTAAAAGTTCATTTTCTACTGCCTGAGTGCAACCAGTGGCAGAATGTGACAGATCAGAATTGCCGTGGAACATACACACTACTTTTCTTTCGTTCTGGGAGGTTTACATACATGCTTAATGGCTCTGAAAGGAGATTTTGTTTTTAACTGTTGTAGTCAAAGAAAGTTCTGTGTTCTCTGTCATAGATTATTCTGACTCTTCATGCAGACTTAATTATCTTAATAGTTGAAGGGCATCCTATGTAACGGGAGAGGAGCAAAGACTATTGATGAAGCCAATGACAGCTTCTCTTCAAATAGGAGCTGCATGGAGATTTCTTCTGGTCAGGGTTTGAAGAACTGTGACAGAGCAATGTGGCGAAAATTTCACCATCAGCCTGTGCTATGTATATTCTGTAGTTTGCTGGAGGATTTTGGTCTTCAGAAATCCTACAATTACCAAAAAAATTTTAATCCAGTCGAAAATAATAAAAGTAATCCCTTTAATTTAAAAAATTGAGAAAARAAAGATCTTTTTTTCTCAGAATTGTACAGATAAGGTATTTGTTATGTCAATGACTGTTGTTTTCCCAATATTTTGGAATTTTAATAACTGGGCTCTTGAGAAGGTTCAATTTGCTATCTAATTGCAAAAAATATATACAATGGCAGTCATAGCTGTATTTGGGACTGTGACTGTAGTTCAGACCTACAGTTTTCAATTTAGTCCATCCTTTTAAATGTTTTATCTTGACTTGCTCTGCAAAAATTATTTTGGGGGCCAGAGTGCTAACAAAAGGGTAGTATCATTTCTATCCTCTTTGTAACTTTAAACCGTTTAACAAATATGTTTTCTGATGATGGCACCACAAACCTACCTTTTTAAAAAATACAAAGTTATTGGCCCAATTTTTAATAGATTTGCACCTTCAGTAGCCATTCACATCAGGGCAAAATGATTTAATTGAATATCAGGGTTCAGAATTTGGAAACTTTCTGGTTGGTAGTAGCTTTATCCATTTTCTGTAAGTGGAAATGGCTACATAAGACACAAGGAAAAGACGAATCAACCTACAGACTCTGTCCCTTTCACGTCCTAATGCTTTAATTATTTATATGCTTTTCACAGTTTTACTCATCTTGATGATTATCCTGAAATCTTTAAAAACTTCTGAACTAAGTTATAAGCTGTGGTAGCTCAGGATAGTTGCACTGAATTGAGCTATGCCAGTTTACACTAGAGGAGAGTTTAAATCATTTTGCATTGCTTTTATCTGGGCAATTTTGCAGAGGTCACCAAAGAAAGGAATAATCTTTTCTATTGAGGAAGTCTCTCTGACTACTACATCTGGCTTTAAGGAAATGTTTTACTGAATATGCAAAAACCTTTTGGTTTTCATGGCAGCCTAAAGATCCAGGGCAGTTCCATGAAGGACTGTAATCATGGGTATTACAAGCAGGGTTTGTCCCTTTGCTTTCTGGAAACAACTCATTCTTGATTTGCTTCTCCTCTGTCAGATCGTAGTTAATTTAAGTACATCTTTTGTTCTCTAACTTATTAACACAGGTGTGTTAAGGTGTCCCTCAGGATTGATGCTCTTCAAAATCCATACACCTTTTCTTTTCTTTTTCTGTTATGGGTTGAGTTATCACCACTTATGTTGATTACACTCAGCTGTATCTTTTTTGCCTGTTGATTTCACTTTAGCAATCTTGCTGCTTCTGCCTTGTCTGGGAGACATATGGGGCTGGGTGACAGATAACTTTTCTTAAGGGGACATAGCTACACACCTTTTAATTAGTTCAAAACTTTTTTTTATTTGCTCACATTTATTTGTACTAAACATCTAAAACATTGCAATTAAATTTTGCTGCATGGCAGTGTTTTTATTATTTATTTGTAAAATGTTTCTTTTGCACGGTTAAAGGGGAATTGAGACCAACAAAAGATCTATTTTTGCTTCTGTTCATGGCAGTGATGTTTCTGAGTTGAAGAGTTTGTTACTTAGTTAATAGGGTTCTAAAGAAACACGGAAATCAGCATATAGTGTACTGTTTCTAAAATCTATGGCTTTCCTCTCAAATACCTATGAATTTTGGATAATAATACCTGGAATTCTTTAAAACATGTTCTCCTAATTTATTTAAATCTTTAAACCAATCAAGAGATTATTTTTGTTTTGATTTTTTGCAGATTCAGTTGATGACCCTGACAAGCTTTCACCAGAATCTTTGAATTTACTTCTCATCTAGGTGATTTAAGTGGCAAATGCAGCTGCCCATGGCATAGACATCCAAAATGTTCATGACCGTTTATTTTGTTCTTGCATGATGGGAGGGAGCCTTCCCATGAGAGGGTGGAAAGTGATTGCAAAAAAAGCACAATTCAAAATTCAAAAACTCAAGAAAAGAATTAGACCTTGCTTGCTTTCTTTGCCTCATTTTTTTGGTCTGTCACTTCTGTTATCATATGGCAAAATTCTGATGTCTTTATTGTACTATCACTTTCATAAAAATTTCTGAAGTGAAGTGTACATATAATTCTGTACAACTCAGTTGCATTTAGTTTTTTATGCCACTTATACCTCAGTGCCCCATGCTTTTTGTGCTGTGCATAAATACTTTAATATTCACATTTTCCAAAGCACTGCCATAACATTAACATTTCCTGATATGCATAGGAATGCCTATAGTGGTCCTAACTGGCAACAGCTTCTATGACTTCACTTGAAAATTGCAGTATATGAAGTAAAAGTGATATGAATCAAATCACTCAGAACTGAGGCTGCCACCTAAAAGTGGCAGCCTCCAGTGTACATTGTGAAGATAAACAGGATAAGCATTTCTGTTTACTAAACCAGAATCATTACCTGAAGGACATTCCTGCTAGTTTCCTGTAAGGATGGAGGCTAGAAGGTGGTCTCTGCAAATCAACACGTTAGTCACATGCTTTTAAGATTAACCTAAGCAGGATCATTGTGGTGATAAATTATTTATTTTGTTTGCAGGCATATATTTTCAATATATAATTTTTTTGTGCAGAAATATGTATCAATATTTTGAGTACTAAAATTATGACCTAACAGAAGAAGGAAGAGTGGCATCTAATCTAGCAGATTTATTTTTAATTTTATTTTAAAAGCAGAATCCCCATGAATTACATTTCTTCAGTATTCACCACCACTTGAACTGGTATTCATCATTTCTGTGTTACCAGAATAGACAAATTGTCCACTCTTTTACACTTTCTAGCATCCACACACATAAATGCCTTAATATTTTGAAATATGCTGACTAACAGAAATGTGTAGATAACAGTTTTCTAATAACAAAACACAAGATTACAGAATTAGAAGTTTCCTGCAAGGTAACATGATATCTGACTGTAAGTGATGATGTGATAACTAGGCAATCTTCATTTATCATTGAGGAAAAATTATTCTCCCATCAAAGAGAATCCAGAAATACAGTCTGTGAATTGACTTTTCATGCCACCTGAAACTCTCTTAAAATTTATCTGATAACTTACTTACATTCACAGGCCAAATACACAAAACTCCAGTCAGGTCTAAGGAACTGGCAAACCTAAACAGCTTTGCTGCTTTTAGTGTTGGCTTGGGTACTCAAAACAGTAGATCCTACAGACAACAGGAAAAAAACTGTGTTACCCTCCAGCTTCTTAAAAATTGATCCACTGAGCCATATCACTGTTACAGCAGTCTTTACATCTCAGATGTACTCTGTACACGCTGACAGGGTGATTTGGTGGTTTAGTTTATAAAAATGACAGAAGAAAAATCTGCTTTAACACTAGATCATGAATTGTAAGTTTTTCAAATCATATTAAGGCTGTTGAGGCTGTTGTGTTTGACCTCCTTTCCAGAATCTGAAGACTTCTGGATTTCTTTTTCTTCAAGTAGGATAAATTTTACTGTTTTAACTAAATAAATAAAATCAATGTTGAAATGTTTATGCAAAATATGTCAAATTAAGATTACACAAGTAACTAATATAATGTTTCTGAGTTTTGAGTATTTTGTTTTTGTAATCTTAATAATTTTATTTTATTATCTTTTTTATGCCTCTAGTTGATTTCTTTCCCTTTAAAAAGCCTTCCAAAATATAAAAAATCATATTGCCACTTGGTTATTAGCAGTATTAGTGCCCATACACTTACCTGCTACTTTAACTAATGGAGAAAGTAAAAACAGTAGACGATTGTCATCTGTCTGTTATCCTGGAATATATTGTTCATCCTTTTTATCTAATCTAAGACCTTCTGATTCATTGTTTCTGCTTTTCCCAATCCATTTTCAGTGCTGCTTCTCTCTCCAGATAAATGTGAGATCTCTCTCCTGCACCTGACTTGTTTTAAAGCTACTGGCCCAGCCACTTCTACTCTTCCTTCAAGCTCCTCTTCCCCTTTCACTCTCTGACACTACCTACTGATTTCCATTTTCCCTCATTCCCTTATTGCTTTCTCAAATCCCAGCCTTCATCTTTTTTCCAACCAGTTGTAGCCTTCTCCCAGCTCCCAGCCTCTTACGCTTGCCAATTCCAGTTTCTACCATCACCTGACAAACCAATGGCAGTTTTCCTTCCCTGCAGCCCAGTTTTATCTCCTCATAAGCCTTCTTCTCTGACTCTAACTTTTGCTCCATTTTGGCTCTTGTTCTGTTGCATTCACATCAAGCAGTTTCATCTGTCTCCAGGATCTAGCAGGTAAATTAACGCGTAAGCATGAAACCTCTACTCTAAGGTCCCTAGACCCAACCCAAACCACAACAGTCCTGAGATACTACTGCTGGAGAAGCCTTCCTCAAGACTCAAGTTTTTAAAAATGTAATTTTCAGAGATAGTAAATTCAAGCTGACATCTCCCAAACATGGGCAAACCATGTTTTTATTATTAGTTAGGCAAATTTTGGCAAATCTCATTGGGAACAACATATAACCCATGTTTGTCATGGAAGTCCTTCAACAGCCAAATCCCAGCTGCAGAATATGGGGATGATAGCCACTTGGGAAAGTAGAGGTCACCTAAGTATTTCAACATAGAAAATATATAAATATATTTTTTCCCTGTTCTTATCTTYGGGAATGGCTGCAAATTTTTCATAGAAATTTTCCCCCAAAATCATGCATTTGAGCCCAATGTCTAAGCTTTGGATAAGTTGTAAAAAATTTTATAATGTATCTTATAGAAGGAATTGCTTGGCAACTTTCCTAATGTGCAATTGTCTCAGCTCTATCTACAGTTCAGGGGAGTTTTTCCTATTAGACTATAGAAAAAGTAATKGAAGTGGTTCAAACAGCAGTGGATTAAAATCCATTAATAATTAATTCAGGTTCTTTCATTAGCAGAATATATAAGAATCCTTGCTTCTTCATGCAGAGCTTAGCTGTCTTTGTTTTTGTGTATGTGTTATCGGTATCTGGTACAATATAGGAAAAAATATACAGCCACAGTTTTCTTAAACAGCATTGGCTAAACAAAACAAAACATAGTTTGAATATACTGTTTGCTTCCACCAGCTGAACTGTCACATATATTGCCATAGAGCGAACAACCTTCTAAATATTTCAATTTAATATAAAATGCTGTGTTTCTGAGGCTTTCATGCTAAAATTGTTATACATGTCTGGGTAGCAGGTTAAAGTTTAAGGACAAATTATAAGTAACATCAAGGTTTATTTTGGTGATACTGTAGTTCATGAATCTCATCAGAATTTGGCCTGAAATGGCAAACCTCTCAGAGATCATTTGGATCACAAGATTTCCTTTGTGAGCAAAACCAGAAAGGATTTGCAGGTACTTATTTAGTCAAGAAGCCAATGGTGGTTTTGAATGACAAGAGAATGCGGCTGTGAGCCAACAAGAAAGATGTTTTTCAGCTCTTATGCATCAAAAAGAAAAGGAAATGACACTTTCTAGATTTGCTTTCCCAGCATTGACAGAAGACTTCAATTTATAATTAAGAAAAGTTAGAAGTCCATTTTTTAGGAAGACAAGATTAAGGATATAATTTATGAAGTTATAATGTTGCCAATGAGCAAATGCTTAGCTATGGATTCATAAGTAAAAAATAAGAAATTAAATTTCTTTATCCAGTACAGTGAGTAAAGAATCAGAGAAATGACATTTTAAATTAATGATTCAACCTTGCAACATCACTTTGGGCTATCTGAAGTTGAATAACCTCCTTCTACTCATTTTAAACATATATCATAACACAGGTTTAATGATGAACTGTTTACATGTTGAAAGCTCCTTTTGGCAGCTCTTCTGTTTTTGTCGTTACCTGAATTAATTATAGTAGTTCAGAACATCGCTAGTAAACATGCTGATATATCATAGATTATAAACTCATCTACTGAACTCTTAACCATGGCTGCAAAGTAGATTATCTTATTTAAAGACAGCAGTTTAAAAATTTAGACATTTAATTTAATTATCCCTTCCCAAAAGAATATAAAGAAATCAGAATCCTAGTGTGAATAACATTATACTTGTATAAGAAAACTTACAGGAACATTTTTGCCTCAAATTCAGTAATTTTGGTTATAATCACTAACTATGTTTTTGTTTTACAGAACCAGTATGATTTGGAAAAAGAATAAAATTGCTTTTAAAGTACAAAAATAATTATGAACCACTTGAAATGTAATGTCTGTATTTTATTTCTCATCAGAATTCATTAGTGTGTAACATCAATAATTTAGCCCATCATTTGCCAACACTGACTTGGCTCAGTAGTTCAATCATGTAACCCTGTAAACTCACTTTCCATTAAAATGAATGTTGCTGACAAAGGATAACTAAAGAGATACTTCATTTATTAGCTAAAGAGATACTTCATTTATCAACATTTTTAAATTAGGAGTTTGGGACCACAGACACTTAGCTGGATAAATTATTCAAAGGAATCTTTGCATTAGGCCTAAAGATGTCTGTAGAATCAAATACAATGTTATCCAGAATTATAACCGTCTTTCATTTGTGTAACATGTAATTCACAGTATACTATTCCAGAAACCAACAGAGCCACCTGCAGAGAATCAAATGACCTACCAGAATGAAATCCTTACTGTCATGTACAAAATTATAAAACGTGTAATAGTTATCCTGTATTTTGATTGACTCAATCAAGCATTTCCCACAGAAAACTCTTTACAAGAAACTTCTTGCAACAAGCACTATAATCTTCCAAAGTTGCATTTGAGGTATTAAATATTTTACATTATTTTACTATAAGCAGCATCTTCAAATCTTCAAATCCAGTTGTCATCTTCTCCAAACACAGCCTTTTAAAATATGCAGATTTCAGATGTGATGGCTCAGCTTGTTGCTTCTCCAGCCTTTTGCCTAAACACTAAACTTGAGTTCTTTATTTTGCTGGCATATGACAATTTGGATGTAAATATTTCCTTTTTGAAATAAATAGCTACCTGAAGCATGTGGGGAAAAAGTTAGGAACAAAACCAAAACCTCTCATATCATGTCTTTTGACAATGTCTGTCTGGGAATATAGATCAGGAAACCAAATCCTTCTTGAGGACAAATCAGTAAACATCTGCCACAGGACCAACATAATATGACTGTCATTTGACAGTGTACTCTGAGGGCTGCTGCTAGTGCTACAGAAGGAACCAATTTAGGATATAAGCAGAAAGACAATAAAGATTTTATGATGCCAGTTTGGTCCAAGCCACTAAATTACCATCCATTACCTTTCTCAAAAGAYTGTATGTTGTCCCTAGAAAGTATTTGCTTCTTTACTCTTTTCTTAAACTTCACATTGGCAATATTCTTAATCTTCAGACAAAACCCACTTCTTCTTGAAGCCATGTTCCAGGCAAATCATTTTACAGTCTCTATAGCAAAACGTTCCCTGTGCTCACATGTTGTTATGAATACATACTTAGGATACTCCAGGCTGAGGAGTGAGGGATAAAATTTAGGTATTTGCAACTGTTCTCCTAAGAAGTATTTTCCAAAAATGAATGGGATATTTTCTCTCAGCCAGAGCACTGTGATAACTGAGTACGTATGTGATAGCAGAGCAAAAGTTTGTAATTGAGACTGAAAAAGGAAAACAGACTGACTACTGTTGGCTAATTCAGGAGACTGAGGAGGTTTGTACAAGGAAGTTTTTATTGGAAAGCATATTTTTTCTCTTTTTCATCCTTTTGGGGGGAGCGGGGTGGAAAGGTTTATGTCTTGAAGAACTACTCAGTACTCAAGGATAATTTTGAAGAAAATGAGAACTGAAGCTGTTCTCTTAATACAGTTAGTCCTGTATTTTTCATCCCTGTAATATTGAGCACTACTACAAACGCATGGAATCTCTATCATCACTTGACTTGGCATCAGTTGTTGGCACCCCTACTAACACTGGGGCAAAAAGCTGAGAGTCGAGAACTCAGGAAAAGGAGCAGCTTTCTTAAATGTAACTCTCCTCCAAAGATGTGATGGGCCAAAGCAGCTTCACTGAGTTGCTTCAGCATGCCAGGCTGTCACAGCTATCAGGGAGTTTTACTGTAGGGTTTTAATTAGCTGTAATAACTCCAGAAAATCCCTCTTTTCATTTGGCACAGATTTTTAAAGCTACCAGTTTTAGTTTTATTACAATTTTTAAAATAAAAATGAAAAAGCATACCAAACAAGGAAAAGTATCCTTATTTTTAATGTTATGCTTCACTACAAATAACCTTTAGGGACTAGGAAGTCTACCAAATTAAATAGACACTTGAATCTGGTCCCATTGAAAGTGGTGATGAAGCTTATACTGACTTATTTGGATAGAGGATTATTTTCTTTAAGGTAAAGGAAGAAGAATCGGAATCAATGTACATACTCTCACTGTGTTGCTTTGGGGTGAAAATTCTATTCTGAAGGCTAAAATTAAATTTAGTTTTTAACAGTATTTTCTGTGGTGATAGTTTTGTTATAGTTTTGCTGGTCTAAGGATATAAGCAAGGCAAATTTTATAAGGAAAGACACTATCTTTTATTAGACTGGAAGAAAAAGACAAGCTTTAGAGTACACAAGCCCTTCTTGTTAGCATCACTACTTATAATCTTTGATAAACATCTGGGAGGATGTTGATTGTTACGTTCTTGCTTTCAGTGAGATCCCGATCCATAATCTAATTCTCACTTGGTTAACAAATATATGTATAGTTATGCAGCAAAGACTTCCACATATATTCTGATCTTTCTTAGATCTTAATATTTTATTGAACTCAATGTAATAATAATTCTCTGCATTTTGTCCTGCCTCCTTTGACCTATACTGTCCAACCACTGCTGATGTAACACTATTCACTTACTTTTCCATTTACTTCTCAGTCTTTTTAATTCCTACTTCTTTCTTCTTAACATATACAGTCTAAAAGGGAAAGATATTAGAGGAGATGAGGAAGGAAATGATTTGACTAGATAGGTCAGTTTAGAGTTTGAGATATCTAAAATATGATGATGCAGTCTTCTGAATTAATTTACAGTTTTTCTCCAGCTTCCTTAATTTTCCCAGTCCCATGTGTCTCAAGGATGAAAAGCCAGTTGCTTCCTTTCATCTATTGGTCATTGAACAGTTGAGTTTTTCCTGTATATAAACTGTAAAATTTTTCATTTCCTTAGAGTAGCTCAGACAGTATATAATTCAGGAGCTCAGTTTATAATAGCCTGGCTGTGTCAGTGTCACTCTGACAGATATGATGCTGCCCAGGAACCATTCAGGTTGAGAAGTCATGCACTTTAGTATCTCCAATATAATTTCTGCCTTAACAAGATCAACATATATAAAAGTGGTCTGTTTTGGTTACCATTTGATTTGTAATAATAATAATAAAAAAACCCTTTAAAGTAAACTTGGGTCTTAAAATAGCACAAAACTGAGCCATGACTTTCCCCCTCCCTGCCATACTCCCCAGCCTCGAGTAGTACAAGTTGCCTTTCTGATTGCTCAGTCTTACCAAAAGGTTTTAACCTGTCTTCTCAGAAACTATGAAAAAACTTGCAAAGTTGTTTATAGACATGTAGCTCTCTTCTACTGTTTCTAGATGAATGCAAAACCTTCTTTTCTCAAGTTTCCCTTTGTGCTCTAGGGACAACAGAAGAAGAAATGTCCTACAATGTGCAGTCTCAGAAGCATGGCCCTGAGATTACAGGAAGGTCTTTTGAAACAAAGGAAAATTTACTGAAGCATGGGGGAATTTTGGCAAAAATTCTCCTCAGGCTGTTCTCCAGTTCAATAGTTTTCAAACCCATTCCTTTCATAATGCTAGTTAGGATATTTCACAGAATCACAGAATAGCTGAGTTTGGAAGGGACCTCTGGACATCATCTAGTCAACCCCCCTGCTTAACCTACAGCATGTTGCCCAGGACCCTATCCAGATGGCTTTTGAATATCTCCATGGATGAAGAGTCCACAACCTCTCTGGGCAACCTGTTCCAGTGTTCAACCACCCTCAAAGTGAAGAAGTTTTCCCTCATGTTCAGATGGAATTTCCTGTGTTTCAGTTTGTGCCCATTGTCTCTCATCCTATCGCTGGTCACCACTGAAAAGAGTCTGGCCCCATCCTCTTGACACCCTCCCTTCAGATACTTGTACGTGTTGATAAGATCTCCTCTCAGCCTTCTCTTCTCCAGGCTAAACAGGCCCAGCTCTCTCAGCCTTTCCTCACAAGAGAGATGCTCCAGTCCCCTAATCATCTTTGTAGCCCTTTGGTGGACTCTCTCCAGTAGTTCCATGTCTCTCTTGTACTGGGGAGCCCGGAATTGGACTCAGTACTCCAGATGTGGCCTCACCAGGGCTGAGTAGAGGGGGAGGATCACCTCCCTCRRCCTGCTGGCAACACTCTTCCTGATGCACCCCAGGATACCATTGGCCTTCTTGGCCACAAGGGCACACTGCTGGCTTGTGGTCAACTTGTTATCCACCAGGAACCTCAGGTCCTTCTCTGCAGAGCTGCTTTCCAGCAGGTCAACCCCCAACCTGTACTGGTGACTGGGGTTATTCCTCCCTAGGTGCAGGACTCTACCCTTCCCTTTATTGAACTTCATGAGGTTCCTCTCTGCCCATCTCTCCAGCCTGTCGAGGTCCCTCTAAATGGCAGCACAGCCCTCTGGTGTATCCGCCACTCCTCCCAGTTTTGTATCGTCAGCAAACTTGCTGAGGGTGCACTCTATCCCTTCATCCAGGTCACTGATGAATAAGTTGAACAAGACTGGAGCCAGTATTGACCCCTGGGGGACACTGCTAGCTGCAGGCCTCCAACTAGACTTTGCACCACTGAGCACAACCCAGGGCCTTTATAATCCCATTATTATTCCTGTGGCCTTTTATATATTTTTTCTGACTGTCTTGTGGATTTACTAGAAGATCTTCACTTATTTCAGGTGTTTTGCATTACAGTGTCACATGGCAGTTTGCAGCTGTTATCCTTTTTTTCCCACAAAAGAGGATTACATTATTTATTTTTCAGGAAGTCTTTTCTAGGTAACTTTAAAATGTACCATCTGAGAGAACAGATTTGTACAAAATGCAAATTATAACTAGGTATGTACCACACCTATGGAAAAGCTGATTCTCCAGAAGTTAGGTTTAAAATACACCCATGTTATAATACTTATGGAACAGTAATATTTTGCACATCTTTAAACTAAAATGTCTGTGGAAAAGTCTTACAGGAAATTGATCTTCAAGTACTCTTTGGCCAGATAAACAGTGTAGAAGAAAGTTGCACAATAATTAACCTTGCAAATTCAGCAGGAGTTACAGTAGCCACTGTTTCCCACTGTCATTGCTTGCTGATAAGAATAGCTCTCTACCATTTACTTGGATTTCTAGCTATAGTTCCTACAGTTATGTTATTTCAAGAAAGGGCCTTACATGGCCAAAGTTCCTTTCCTGTCGTCTTTTTTTCATTCCTCCAGCAAGTGAGTGTTTGTAAGCCTCCAAGAGGAGAATTGTTATAAAATGTTTCATTAGCAAGAGAATCAAGTTACTCACCTGTTATTAAAATTTTGTATTCTTTGCCAGACCTGTCCACGTCATACTTCCTTTCTTTTCCCTCAATATGTTAAGTAGAACAGCTAAGAAATTAAGAGCCAGTAAAGGTTAATAAGGACTCAGGGCTTGATTTTGATAGTTTTCCTTTTTTTAAAACCATTAATTTTTTGGAGTTACACCTAATTTACATCTGTGTGAGAGTCAAGCATTAAATTTGCCTTGTATTTTTAGTCTTTATTTCTAATGATTTGAGAGCTACTAGCATGTGATGTTCTCAGACTAATGGGCCAAATTGAAAATAAGCAACCATATTTTATATCATTTTGTAATTAAAATAAATATGTTTTGAGTTTCTAAAATAAAATGATGAAAATTATCTCATTGAAACACTAATAAAACATATGACTGTCCTATAAACTTAATTTACTTAGTACATTTTATAGGCACTGTAAAATGCAGCTTCCTTCCTAACAAGCTGAACCTTTTTAGGGAGGGGAGTGGAAATTTTCCTGTGACCCAGTGCTTCACAAACATGCGAAAGAAATTGCAGCTAGAACAAAATGACGCATTTTCTCAATAACGACTATACTGAGATTCAAATCACTGTCTCATTGAAGTCTATCGCCTGATTTGAGAATTCAATTTACAGGAATACAATTCCATTAAAATCATTCATGGAAATGAGATCAGAGATATCATATAGATACTTTGTTTTTGATTTCAGGAGGGAAAGAATACATCCACAGCTTTCTATTGTTAATGCATGAGAACCAAAGTGCATGCTAATCCTTGGCCTTAAATAGACATATTAGTATCATTTGTCAATGAGCCAGCACAGAAAATTTTGCTTTAAAACAATGCAATGTAATCTTAAATATTTTATTAAATTTATTTTGAAATCAAGTCACTATGGTTAATCATTCAATGATTAGTTTTCCCAGTTGTAAGCATTAGTTATTGAAAGTCATACTCAGCAAAATTTACATATATGTTAGTATTGCCTTCTTTTTATTACTAAAAGGCAGTACATCCAACCCAAATAAAAGTTACTGATACTCCAGACAAGATTTTTCCAGGATATATTCTACTAAATTTCATTTAGTAACCTACTTTCTAGGATAGCAGTGTATGATGAAATGATAATATTTTTGACCTTTAGATATCTACATACCTCTAACCACCTTAACAGCAATTAGTAAATAAAATTTCTGCATCACTGTCTTCCCCAGGAGAAAATGGGAAAGCTATAGTTATCTATTTAGGTTGTGGGGACAATACCATGCATTGGTGAAAACTTTTTAACATAGAAAGAATGGTTGTTTTAATTATAAAAAGACTAAATCATTGAACTGCACTCAATTCTAGAGCATCTTTAGAAGCCAGAACACCAAGAAAAGTGGTACTGGGTTCAATGCCAACTTCTTTATTGAGTATAAATTTCAGCAAGATCTTTCAAAGTAAAATCAGTAATTCAATAAAATAATCTCACCATTTCCTCTCCTTTTTTTGCCATCTTTCTTGTTTCCTCCTTTTCAATATTTCACCCCAAATCTCATTTCTACTCCATTTGGCTATAGCACCATTGCGGTCTCTACCATCTGCCAATGGTGACTGTTAAAAAACCACATCTCTTGCATCTCGGGGAAAGTGGGCTTTAGAGCAGGATACTTTTTGGTATGAAGGGGGTAATGAGGCTGGCAACAGTTTTTGAAATTTAGGGAGATGAGTACCTTCTTCCACACRCTCAAGTTTAGGATGAAGTTATGGTGACACTGCCTCTTCAGAATATTGGTTTATATCTCTTGAGCTTCAGAAGGCTTACCTCCATATAGACATCAGGTCTTGTAACTGAAAATACCTCTACTTCACCGTGGATCAAAACCATTGTCAGTATACGGTTCTCCTGCTCAGACTCCCTGAAACCAGGAGTTTGCACCAAAATTTTGATGGTAGTGACAATGCACCAATGGTAAGATGGCACAGGCCTCGTTCCCAGCCTACAGAAGGTAAAAGGACTAGTAAAAGGACTTTCAAAGGAAAAGATCTCCATATCCTCCAGTTACTCTGCAGCTCTTTAGCTTTTGCGTATAGAGATGAGAAGCAAAAATATTATGCTGCTATAATCATTAGAGTTCCTTGGCAGAAAACTTCACTCAGTAGGTAACACTGATAAATAAAACAGGGCCAGGGAGCAAGCTCCAGCATTAGACCACAGGTTCTCAGTACTGCGCACCTGTTCTCACACACAATTCTGGCCTGCGCCAAGTAGCTCTCGCCAAGACAATGTACCAACCTGGCTCAGACGATAGCACATAAGAAAGACCATTCCCACTAGGCACTGTAAGTTAAAACCCACCAGTTTTGCTTCCTTCAGGCTAAACAGTCTTCCACCACATTCCCTGGAGACTTTGCACTATCAAACACTTGTGTATGT
>NW_020449997.1:561432-629258 GCF_003343035.1 Apteryx rowi
CCTTTTGCTGTCAACAATCATTGGCTCATGACTATGATCCTGTGCATCTCCAAATACATGCTTTTACCTTGAAGGAAATAATTTAGAATACATCTTATTAACAATTGCTTATATATATGTTTTTAACAATTTGTTTTATATATATGCATATATATATATTAACTTCCGATGAATTATGTTGAAACTTCATCAATTAATGACATTTTTTTCTTTTCCCATTGCATACTATATCTTTTGATCTCATTTTTTAAAAAGTAATCAGAATTTTAGGAAATCACACTATTACTTTATGCTCTTACCCATATTATTGTTACACTGCTGCCATTTTTCCTGTTAGGTGTATTTGTAAAGGATCTTGGTATTTAGTGATAGCGATTTCAATTCTGAAAAATATTCCCTAATATCTGAAAACATATGATAAACTGCTATTCTTCAGAACTGAAATATGCACATAAAAATGCTTGTCTAGTGAAATATGAGAAGAAGTATGAGTAAAAAGTTATATGTTTCATTCAGTAGAAAACCTTTCTAAGGAATGTGCAGAATTTATTTTGACTAAGTATGTGTAATGGATGCCAAAAAAAGATACTAATTACAATTTGTTTGTGAAGGAAAGAAAAGTGGGAGGCAGGCAAATGAGGAGTTAGAAAAGGCTCTTTTAGTGGGGGAATTAAGAGGTAACAGATTTGAGGACATYGGCACTGGAGATGAATGAGAATCAACATATATTGTCGGGGATTATGATTATTATGTTTCCTCTTGCCACACTGGCTTTTTGGGTAATGCCCAGTCAAGCTTAGAAAGTACTTTCTACCATTTCCTAGTACAGTGTGTCGTTGTATCCGTGACTGTGCTCATGTCCCCTCCTCCGAAAAGAGATGCCTAGCCCCTGGCCACTGCAGTAGGGCACTGGACTGATCTGAGCATTTTTGCAGTCCTCTGCTGTACATGTCCTATGCATTTGTCTGACGAAATGCAGCACTGGGACTGCTTCAATACTAGCAATGATGAACAGAGTGTTAAAAAAGCTGCCCTGTAGGAAAAAAGCCTGGAAAGACCAGGAGTCAAGGAATCAGGCGCAGCAACTTGCGCAGGCAGAGATTCCCGACAAGAGTTGTGTGAGGTTGCCAGCACCCGTCAGAAGAACTGTAGCTCCGTAGTTCACTTATCTGCTTGTTCTGGCTACGAATATTGGAACTCGCTGACTGGGCTTGGTGTTCGTGACAGCAAACTGCCAGTGAAGAGTGAAGAAATCAGCAATAGCAAGTCACATTTAAAAGTATGGAGCATTTCTTTGAGATATCACTTTATCAACTCAAGAATAATGGTTGTCATTCTGAGCTAAAGTTTCCAATCTGTATTAAGTAACACCTAAAAGAAAATGGACACAGAAGATTACTCCCAAGGACAGATTTTCAAAGAGAGAAAAGCTTTTTTACTTCCCTAAATGTTTTGGAAAATCCCAGCCTGAGTTCTTTGTGGATTTATGAGCAGATGATGGCAGAATTTTTGAAGGAGTTAATTTTTGTCCTAAATTTAAAGTCTTCAAGTTACCAAGAACATAAGCATTCTCACAGCACGATTATTAACTTAAATGGATGTGGGTCAGGCCCTTCAGTGATCTTTCAGAAATACAATAAGCTTCCCTTATTGCATTAAGTGATAGTTTAATTATTTAGGAAAGGACATAATTATCACTTACTAGATGGAAGAATTACTTACATAACAGTTGGCTCCCTGTCACAGTGATTTGGATCTAAATTGCATTACATGGGTTTTTGATGGAGAAAAGAAGGTAAGAGAAGAAACAATATGATTTATAGAAAGTAAAGCAGGTTTATCCATTTCCTAATTATGATCATTATAAGTGGTATAATTGTGCATAATCACTGGTCCAGTTCTTATTGTACATTGCTAGAGGTTGACTAAAGTTTGCATCGGCATATAAATTAAGATGCAATGTGAGTTGTATTTGTTGATATTACCAGCGTTAAGTAAACAAAGGGAATTTCTATTTTATGTTTAAGGTTGAAAAACTTATTTTGTGAATAGCATGCTATTAGCAAAGACTTCATAGTTATTAGGTAGCTGCAAAAGGACATGGTCAGGTCAATGATGGGTAAGGAAAAAGGGATGTATAAAGAGCACAGCAGTGCTGGGATACTGATAGGCACTTGTAGTTGTCCCCATCTGGGGAAGATGCATTAATTCTGTATCATGTGCATCATGATTCCCATCTTTTAAAACAAACAAACAGGGTTTGAATTAAATTTGCAAGGTCATGTTAAGGCTTATTCAGTCAGAGGCATATCAGTGAAGGTAACTGGATTCAGATGAGTTCCCATCCAAGAGATTTTCAGAGAAGTGATTTTCTCTAAATACATTTACAAAACAGCATTGTCTGGACTCATGTTGCACAATAAATCAAAGCTTGGTTTCCTGGAGCTGAAGAACCTTATTTTAAGTTCTTATCAAAGAGTGACCAAAATTATGAAATCCACCTTCCCACATTTAGTTTATAATGTATTCCATTCTGTATTCCATTTCCTTGCATGTACTTTATTTTGTTTCTTTTTAAAATTCTCCACCAATACCTGTAACAGCAGAAGTATGCTTAATATAATTCCCATGCCTCACTAATACATAGTCATAGTAGAACAGACATGAAAAATATTAGTTACCAATATCAGGCATATACATTTACTCAACGTATTAGATGAGTACTTTCTCTAATTCATGTATTTAATATATAGCTGTATTTCAGTTATTTTTGCAATTGAGTGTGGGAAGGAAAATTCAGAAGACAGAAGAAAGGAAAGAAGGGAAGTAAAATTACTATAGAAAATTTCTTACAGTCTAATTTTTGAAAGTTCTACTTTGTAAATTAGTTCACATGCCAATAAATTTCTCTTATTAACATTCACCTTATATTTCATTAATTGTATTGAACCCTTCACTGAATTACAGAGAAGAATATCATTTTAGATCTTTTGAACTATTTTAAAAATATCTGTCAGCTGTTTTTGGTTGAATTTGTCATTAACAGCTGACAGCCTTAGCTTTAGGAATCCAACTGTGATATGTAAAAATGATATCTCCAATATTTCTTTTAGCCAAGCCCTTAATTTGCAGAGTCTCTAATGATTCAGTTTTTCTTTTTTCTTTTTTTCTAATGTATCCAGAATTATTGGGAGAAGAGCAGCCTGGACACTAGCAATATGTGGAGAATACCCAGATTTGCATCTTCTTTCACAGGAAGAAGTGTTTCACAACCAAATTCAGATTAGCCTCTGAATGAAAAGCAGAATTCATGGAACACCGAGACAGACGGGGGGGGATATATCCATAAACTTTCTTCCTCTGTAACATCTCCTGCTATTCTCTTATATGGTTAAAGCAATGTACAGCTTTAGGATATGTAGTGGGAAGTAATATATGAATAGACATGACAGCAAAAATGTGGCTACTTCTGTAACGGGGCAGAAAAGATCACTTTTCTTGTCTAACACAGTTGTGTTTCAGCAATCGAAATATTCGTGAATCTCAAAACTAATTATTGAGCAAATGTCTGTGGGAAAACTTCAGTCTCCAACACAAGGTCTTGCATATCTCATAAGTTTAAAAAGCTTCTTAAATTTTTATTTAAGGTAGGTCAGCTTCTGCCCCATCCCTTGCATAGACCCCTTCCGCTCAGAACCTTTGAGACTAAGTCAATATGTATAAATAGTTTCCCACTGTTCCAGTGTTGGAAAGTGATATTTGATCAAATAGGTAATTTGAAATATTCATAGAAAATATATGGGGCAATAATTCCACTTTTACAAAATTCATGCTGATTTGTGAAGCAATCATATGAGAGTTCCCTTCCCTTTCTCTTAAACCTGCCCCTTAAATACTGCGTGTTTTAATTCTAAGGATCCTTCATTATGCTGCTTATTCATGTACGTATTGTATTTCAACTACTGCATCTCTACTTGGTAATCTCTTTAGGACAGGGACTCCACTGTTTGCCGTATTTCTCTTTTTGTACATTGTAGCACATATGAAGGACACAGTGCAAATTAAAAATCATAAGACACATACGGGACAAAATTAAGACCCTGTGAAAGCATAAACAACTGGCTCTGTTAGAGTCTGGCTCTGTACCTGAAATGTAATTTCAATCCAAAAGCTTAACCACCATCCTGGTAATGTTTTTGTCAACTGGCTTCTTTTATTCTAAAAATTTCTATTTTAAAAAACCAAGAGAACATGCATCAGAAAAAGGAATCCTCTTTTGGTACATAAGTTGAACTCCAAGCATTGCAGAAATATTTACGACACTAAAATGGGGGTAAAAAGTCTTTCTGTTTGTGAGGAAATGCTGTCTGACAGCAGTATCCCAGCTTGAAGGGGTTCAGGGCTTTTCCCTTGCCAAGGTCAGGCAAACACTCAGAAAACAGCTTTGAAAAATGAGCAGTTGTGAAGGACACACAACACAGGGAAAGATTCCACTTCCTCAGACACCACGTGCATTGCAAAATTTAGCTTGCAAATGATGAAGGGGCAATTGTATAAAATTACTTGATGTAAAAAATTTTAGTCTTGAAAATGTCATACCCATTTTGTCTTGTATATACGGCAATCTGGTTTTTTATTTCTTTTAAAGAAAAATGAAAACATTGAAGTGGGGCTGTAACAGCTTCTTTAATATTTTTTCTGTATTCTAAATTATGCTTATTCACCCATACACTCCCTCTCTGAGTATTCATTTAGAAGGAAGGTTTTGCAATAGTCACATTTAATTTATCAGGGTGCAATAATTTGTGTTTCCCAATCATCTTGCAGACTTTGGTTCATTATACTATTGTTTCACATGAGTAAGTTAGCAAAGTTTGGATTGATTGACTCTAATTAACTAAAACTGGTTCCAGGCTGTGCATCTATTGTCATGGTAGCTAGCCACAAAGCCCCAAACTGTTCAGTAATGGCAATATAACGTACTATCAATATGAAAACTTTAGCAAATGTCTAACACTGGGCTTGTCAGCAAATGAAAAAAGCTATAGTGGCGGAGGGAGAAAGGGACGTTAGSCCAAGTATGTCTCAGAAGGCTTTGGGGAAATTCAGCCTTCCAGCGCTGCTGGGGCCCTGATCTCTTCACTTATTGTCATCTAGGCCTCCAACATGGAAAGAAATGCAATCCAAGCTGGAGGCATGCACGCTGTTCTGTAAGAGAAAAATCCACATGCTTCTTGTTTAAAAAAACTCCAAAAGAACCCAAAACTCTGGGCTAAATTAAGACCTTCTTGAATAATGTATGTGGGCTTCTCCCTCTGTGTGTTTTAAAAGCAGAAGTCTTTTCCCTTGTTTTTATGTTAGTCCACGTGCATCAAATCTGAATCTCTGTCTATTACCATCAAGAGGATCTAAGCACTAATAAAAATATTCCCTTATACCATAACATCAGAGAACCAGCTGCACTGAAAGCTTATGGAAACAAGCAAATATTCTGCTCTTGGCTTGCTCTTTTGAGTTAAACTGAAATTAGGTAAAACTAATGAGAACCTCAGAGGATGAGCTGCCTCTGCTGGCAGCTGCATACAGGACCTTGGTGCATCCAGAACTTGCAGGTTTGAAAGTGTAAAACTTTTATGCCATGGGCTATGTGCTCTCCAGAGATGCATCACCTGAAATATCAGCCCATGTGTATAATAATATGCAAAAATGTAGTTAGAAGAACACTCATTGAAGTGCCAATGTCAAGCTCAAAAGTTAGGAAATGCCTAAGCTAGTTTCCTTCGCTTGACCTGTCTGTGTGCCTGAGTCACTGCAGTCTCTGGTGTCTTGCTCAGGTACTGTTTCTAGGAGAAGACCTGTGGGAGTCGGTGTTTGCTACACGCAAAAGAGCAATTCCTCAGTGTGCAGTATGGGGCTCTCTTCCCCATTTTTAACGCATGTGGTTCAAAACCATGATTCAAATGCAGAATTGTCCTTTGTTTCTGATTTTTCTCTGTTCTGTAATTTCAGAAGGTGTCACAGCCCCCCTCTTCAATGTGGGGAATGAAGTCTCCGTTTTCCAGATGCTTGTCATGCAAGCTTTGCACCATTTACAGCTGTGCAGCCAGCACTTGCATGGAGCAGGTTTCACCCCCACGGCACCCTCGGGGGCTGCCCTCAGGGCTGTGCGGCTATGCAGGAGGGCATGATCACGGTCACCATGACTGAGCTCAGCCTTTAACACAAATAGGTACAAGGGTGGGCGACACCTGCAATTTTTCCAAGCCGGCACAACTAGTCACAGGCCGTTTCCAAAAAGCTCTTTGTTGTTTCCTTTATCTGCCAGCCTGGACTGCGGGATTGAGAGTGAGGTTTGCAGGTAGGTGCTGCAAGGGCCCTGGGTCCCTCCAGGCACCTGCACACAGCTGCCATTGACTTTGGTGCAATTTACGTCCCTAGGAGTGATGGAATTGGGTCCCCAAGCCTCGTGCCAGCCCTGCTCTGACTCACTGTGTGCCTTTGGGCAAGTCATTTAACACCAGGCTGTGATACCTCTCACTGAGCTACACATTACACCAAAAAGGGTCTCATGGAAGTCAATGGAGCTACTTGTGGAGCGCTTGTACTCAGTAAGTGTGTCACAATCTGGCCTTCACTTAAGTTTCGCCTTTTATAGGAAATTACAGACTCGTTTCCAAGGTTGTGGGGCTTAATTAGTTTATGTTTGCGAAACACATCTTATTGCTGGTGAAAGGGAATAACCATTATTATGATGATGATGTGTTCAGTGTATGGTAAAGTCCTGGGTTTGTTTAGGCTTTGCTCCATTTACTCCATACAAAAAAAAAAAAAAAAGTCCTTCCTTTGCAATCATTTGAAAACCTATTTCTAGGAATGGTGCACTCATTCTTCTGTCAGAAGTGTCAGGAAAATATGCAGCAAACTGTTCTCGGGCAAAGTTCCCCAGAGCCTGAACCCACACCACAAATCCAACAGCCACCGCAGGCCGATGGGGCCTGACCGACTGCAGCTAATCTGCGATACAAGTGTGGTTTGGATTGGCTTGTTGGGTATACTTTCCCAAACACAAATGCTATTCCCTTTTCCTGACTCAAAGCATGTTATTTTTTTTAACCCTAACCTATATTGCACCTTTAAAACCTGGCATTAGCAAACAGTTTGTTTTTTCATCAGCTGAAACAGTTTTTTGAATTCTGTTTTTTTGTTGTTGTTGTTTTTTTTTTTTTTTGGATCCAAGTATGGTTCTCATGGTGTAGTAAATGACATTAGGCTTTTGTAAATTCTTGCAGAATATAACAGATCATTGGTTTTATAACACAGTCACTGCTTTTGCATTCTGATGAGATTATTAGTAGCAGCCTAGAATACAACATCCCTGCATACTGTTAGTTAAAAAAAATAAAAGTTTACTAAATGGTCTCTTGTCAACTGTATCTGAAAATCATTATAGTTTCTCTGGTTTCCTTTACATGGAGGGGTTCTTCTGTGAGCTGGTGGATTACATCAGTAGGAAGTTACRGAATTATTACAGAGATGCTGTTTATTTCTCTGGAGCATTGTTTGTTTTCCTACAGAAAACCTTTTTTTTTTAGTATTTATAAATTGGTTGTAAAAATTGTTCACATGCCCAAGATATGCAATATGGTATCTGAGCTCAGTAAAAATATTTTTCCTTTCATATTTTGACTGCAATTAYATTAGATATTTTTGTCTTATGTCAAAGCAAACACAAATCAAGCAGTTTTCTGATCTTTTCACACATCCTGTCTTACAGCCCTAAGGCAGTTTCGTTTGCCAATGAAGACATGAACCATCTGATCTTTTCAGGCCRAATTGCCTCCCTTCCACCCTGCATTGCAGCTGCCTGGTGTACATCCCACGCGTGCCTCCCCTGTGACTCCAGGTTGGTGACCTCAATGCAGCCCAGAGCCGGGCGCTGCCCTTCAGACCCTACTCGCAGGGCAGACTGGAAGGGAGAATTTTAGCACTAATGTATTTTTAAATAGCTAAAAATGTTGGGATTAAAAGCTGACTACTAACAAGTAACATTTTCTGTTTCCATACTGTTATTAACATACATCTGTATTATCACCATGACAGTCCATACTACAAATTGATACAATACCAAATAAAGAGCCTGCACTGTGCACCATAATGACTCTAGAGGAGCCATTACATCTGATATAGTCAATATTATACATTTTTTTTAATGTATAAATGAATATTTAACTGAGAGATCTGATCTGCTCCAGCAGTTCTGGTCTATCAGAAACATAATATGCATTTTAAAAAACTGCTTTCATACATTTTACATTTTTACCTGAGAAGCAAAACACTAGATCACATATAAACATTTTCTTTTCTATGCCTGTCCAAGACCTGTTTCCTTCAAAACAAACCAAAAATAAGAGGGAAGGCTGATGAAGCGTTGGCTGTATTGTCTCATCATGCCATCATGAGCTTTTCTGTTCCACTGAAGCCCAAAACAGTGCTCTCTCTCCTTGCACTTCCCTCCAGAAAATTTTGCTCCACGTCCCTAGCATGGCATATGAGTATATTTGTTTTTAATACAGCTGTGAGGAGTGACAAACCTGCGTCTTAGCAGATCAGGAGTGTCACAGGGCTTCTGCTGATTTACACTACTCAAGCTCATGGCTCAGCCACCAACTTGCACTGAGGGGTGAGCAACGCATACTAACACACGCGGCACCAAAAATGGGGGAGTCTGAAATGCCACCTGTGCCTATGGGTTACATGAAATTTCCAGGGCAGGGGTGAGAGCGAGCCAGGAAATCAGTTATGAAATTCTGAAGAATGCAGCTATATTTTGAATGAGATCATATCCTGCATTTTTTGCAGGCGGGGTAAATCCATGTAAAGCCACATACCTGTGTGGCATGTTGGAGTGCAAACACCTGACCTGGTGGGTTTGGCATCACTCCAGACTGGGTCTGGACTTGAGCATCGGCCCACTGGAGCACTTTCCCTCAAGTCTGCACACACTGCCGATGGGAGATGCTGTAGATAACCATCACAGACCCCCAGGTCTTCCTGAATAGGCTGCTGTCCCCCTGTATGGCTGTTCACCTGACTCACCTATTTTGAGTAGCCCGGGCAGAGGACACACCAGCTCAGCTGTCTTCATTATGAGGGATGAGGGATACCTATCGATAGCAATCCCTATTGGTAGGTATGGAAAACAAATGGCATCAGTGACTCGATATTGAGAGGTATCGATTTTGATAGGTGTCGATGACGACTGATAGCCAAATCGGTCCAAGACTAAAAACTATAGATGCCTGTTGAGATCAAAAAAAGAGAAAAAAAAAAAAAGAAAAAAAAAGAAGGGGTGGAGGGGAAGGGCCAAGGGCAACAGTCACTTACAATACACAGTGGGGCACGTTTTCAAGGGCAGTCTCTGCTTTTATCCTTGCAATTCTGGAAATGCACATGCTTACATGTAAAAAATTTCAAATGTACATGCAAATGGTCTTACTGCCTTTCCTGCTAGCCCCTGCATATGCACACGTGTGCCTCTGCACTGTAACCAGGTTAATGCAGAACATGGTTTAACTCTGCAACTTCTCAGAGACTTGCAGCAACTACTTGCCTTCAGCTAGCATTCCTCCCTCTCACTCATTACAGCTCTCTTTGGCTTCTTCCTTTATATCTCTAAGGAGCTTTTACATTCTTACATGCATATGTAAAAGAACTAAATAGTGCAATCAGTAGAAGAGCATACATTAACATTTTTATTATTAATTACTCTTATACATCCATGGATGTGCACAGTATTTTCCAGGCTAAATGTAGCTTGCCCACCTAATGAGGATTAGGATTGCAGCATTATCAACAGTGCCAGTGCTATAGGAAATCTTACTCATGGATTTTCCCTAAAAGCACTAGTTCCTGGAGTCAGGTGATTATGTGAGCAGCTTAGCTTTGATTTTTAAGCAAAAGTTGGTTTCTGTCATCTGTAGCTGTGGTTTGAAAGCATGTAACTTCTCATAATATCAGTAAGAGTCAGATATGTCTAGTTTTATCTATATTTATGTTTCTTTTATCAGGTAACATAGTGGTGTGCACATGCACACTTTAATTTGCATGTAGAAGTAATGCCGAAGCAGGCTGGTATCAGGCATGCCACATCAGCGCTACAAATACACAGAAAGGCATTTTTGAGAACAGCCTGGAGATGACAGCTGTACAGCGACAGCGTAACTGTAATGGGGACTGTGGGCAAATGTGGATGTCAGAGAAGTGATTAGTGGCTGTAGGGAAATTGGGGGCAGTTTTGAAAGGAGGTGCAGTTTCTTGTACCCTGGGCCTTGGCCTCCCAGGTGAGAGGATCTGGGTCTGGGTGCAAGTGCTATTGGGGTATATTCTCCTTTATTACTAAAATAAGTAAATTACTAACACAAGTGCTGAGTGTTTGCTCGGTGGTGCATAAGACCAAAAGATGATTGTCCTTCACTGAAAGAGCTTCAACTCAGAGATGGCCACCAGGCTAGATCAGCAAACAGCTCTGCACAGCACAGAAGAAAAATGTTTTAGAAACAGCTGCTGATCTTACACTTATCTCCCATTCTCATACCAGAAGAATAATTCAGTGTGCAAATATTATTAAAGAAGAAATTATGAAATAATGAGGAATTCTTTCTGTCAAATGAATATAAGATGCTAATTGGTGATGTACTGAATCCCAGAGATGCTTGACATTCAAAAAGTGAGTGAAGTAAGGCAGAGCATTTGTATAGGCCATCTGGAGATGTACACCATACTCTACACTTGATGAGAAAGTCGCATTAAACTGAAATTTCTGATTTCAAGACCTAAATATGCATCACTCCAGGCTTCAAATTTCATAGATTACTGGGAAGATCACAGATAAACAGCAATCTGGCACATCTCCAACTAGATGGAGACATATGCCATCAAGAGAAATGCTTTGTGCTCCATTCCTTACAATATTATTAAAGACTGGAAGAACTTTTATAAAACTAAGAAGCAAAAATTTCAAAGTTCACGTTCTTTGTGTGCAGTTCTGGCTCCTGGGGTAATTTGACTGTGAAAGCTCTGCAGAGACAAAGATATCCAAGTTTCATATCAGCCCAGTACTGTTATAGAGGGAGGAGCATGCAAAGCACAGCCAAAAGCATCATACAGAACTGACCCGCGACAGCTTCAATTCTCTTACGGTGTCAGGACATCTCTGGTAAGAGAACAAAAATGCTGCAAGAACAGGCAGTTGCAGTAGCTGTACAACACTCATTTATTTTTGGGTTTCCAGAACTGTGTAACTTATGTTACTAAACAATTTTAGTTCTTGCTAAAAGTTGCTCTTACATAGCACTTATACACCACGTTAAACCTTAAAATGATCTAGATGGTAGTGTCTAAGACACTACACTGCGACTGTATACACTGTTACTTTCTTCATATATTATCACTACTACTTTGCAGTGCTGAGGACCTACAGATTACACTAATATGTCCGGAATCCACCATATTAGATGCTGTGCAAATGCAGAGAAAGAAATTAATCACATCCCAGACAGTCAGCAAGCTAAGAATAAAGAGGGGACAGCAGATGTCTGGAGCTTATGTAGTGAGGGAGTTTTATACAGCAAGAAAGGCAGAGGTCTCAGCATAGCAGTGGTAGAATTGGTGCCAATTTGTGTGGGGATTGGAGAAAAAAAAACTTAAGGAAAACAAAGAACTGAGTTTTCTGATGTTGATAGAAAGCTCATCCCAAGCTTGAAGACCAGCAAGGGAGAAAGCAAGGGAAAGCAAGTGGGAGCTGATATTATGAGCCAGGGAGAAGTCAACATCTCACCAGTGCCAAGAGCTTGGAGGACATTGTAAACCTACAATGGTTTACAATGGATAGGGAGGCTGAAATTTTGACAAATTATATAGAAAATATATAGATTATATATCCATTTATATAGAAAAAAAATCTCATAGGTTTGGATATGGTGCTGGCAGATCTACAAAGAGGAAGGTCAAAGCTGAACCTGTTCTCCAATCTACTGACCCCAGCATAAGCAATATAAATAAATAGCAGACCGAATGTGCCATTTTCAGGTTTCTCTGGGGCTGCTCTGAGATGTCCCTGCTTAGCTAACTACCCTTTTCCTATCGTCTCTGATCGTATCGCAAGCTTCCTGAACAAGGCTCCTATCTTAAATGCCTTTTGTAGCCTGCCTTAAAAATGGCTTTGCAGGGGACAGAGATACAAAAATATAATTTGCACTGTCTACAATGATTGCCAGGGAAAGAAATCCTGCAATCCTGCAGAAATTCTTAAATAAATGTAATAAAAACATGGCACGAGACCCCGCTACTCTATGCAGATCTTCAGGAGCAATGAATGCAGAAATGTCAATATGTGTTTCCTTTCTTAAAGTACAGTCCAAGGTGGAGGTTGAAGTGCTGAGAGCTTCGCACTAGTGCTGGATGTAGGCAAATTGTGACTCTCTGCTGTTCACTGGTAAAAGCCTCTGGAAAATATCTGGATATATTAATATAATTTTTCTAAATACTTGAAATAAAATAATGTCACACTAGTAAAAATGACATGTAACACAGTCTTCCACAATGCAAGCAAAAGCTGCACAGCTACTTTCATCCTYTTTACGCTAGTAGAAAATGCATGCTTGCAGATACTCTCCACTTGGACTCACATTTTCATTAAAGCCAATGGGAAAGTGAAGGCAGTGCCATTCCAGCTTTGTGTGAAGACCTTGCGTGACAAGACTGGTAAAACAGAACYGAAGTACAATTGAGTTTCACCCTTGTAGCTCCAGGGAGACGTCCACCAACCCATTAGTCCTGCTGGGCAATCCAAAACTGGCAGCTGGGGCTGGCAGGCAGAGAAACATTCACTGCAGCGTGGTTGCGCTCATCCTACCTGAGAGCACGGCAATAAGTGGCTATTCCTCTTAACAAGCCTCATCTGCAAAGTTTTAACGGTGTCAATCCTCTCTGTCATAAGTCTGCTGGGTACGAAGCCATTAAGGGCATTTGAGGCCCTGATGTTATCCATGTACAGATGATGCCCAGCTCCGGACTGCCTTAGGTCAGGCACTAGCCATTTTCTCCCCATAGGTGCTGAGAAAGCCAGAAGAGCAGCTCTGAGAAAGCTGAGTTCAGGTAAGAATTGACTGTACTGTATGGCAGGGCAAGAATTTCCAGGGAGATAGTCATAAAGGTGATGTTACATTTTATCAGACTGCTACCGTTGACAAGTGAGGGATAAGGCCTATGAGTTATACTTGGTTCCTCATCCCTCTTGAATATCCAGACAGATGAAGTTTTCAGACAAGTGGACCATCCTTGCCCTGGGCAGGCCCACAGCAAAGACTGATGTAGCCCAAAATATGCCACAGTGCTGAACTTTACCTTGGCTTGCAACTGATGTAGCATGCAGAGTCCCTCCTCCTGACCAGGGTCTGCCCCCAAGGCTGTTCTGGGGTTCTTTCAATCAGTTTGACCTTTTTGCTTGAAAATATTTGTATGATTAGGAGACGAATGTTTGAAGTGAGCTAGTGTCTATAATTATCTCCTYCTCCTACCTGGACTTCCATTTGCTATGTCTGTGTCACCTGGTGGGACTTAGCATAGAGTTGACAGTTTTTGGAGGCAGGGTATTCACAGGGGAAGATCTGTCATTCTGGCGGTAGTATTGTTGTGGTAATAATGATCCAAAGACTGAGTAGATCAGGGTTTATAGAAAGAAGTAATATTTCCTCTTCACCCAACTGATATATTTAGAATAAATAGGCTGCAAGCTTCACAGACCCTTCTTCAGCTCATTCTCAGGAGCACGTCCTGGGACAAAGGATATGTTGCCAAGCCACTTTTCCTACAGCCTCTGGCATGTTGTAAGAAATCTGCATCAAAAGGCAGAGGTATTTCACTTCTCTAAAGTGTTCTGATTTTTTTTATCCTGAAGATGCAGTTTCACATCTGGTTCTAAAGTATCTAGAACCACATCAAAGCCATCACGATACAAAGCATTGAGCCAGCACACACAGATTCGGTAGCTTCAAATTTGTTCACCAGTATTGAAGGCAGATTGGCAGAATCTAGATCATGGTGAATCAGGTGTCATCATGCTGCTCCTACTTTATGCTGCATCAGACACTGTCCTCCTGTGGCCAGCATAAATTTGGTATAGATGCTGWGTTGTGTTTTCAGTCCAGTTCTACCAAAATGCAGTTGTGTGTCTTGCCCTCTCCACATCTAATCTGTACAGTTTGGGGATCTGCTCCTAAGCTGATCCAGGGTTAATTAATGTGAAATTGTGCTTCCATGCTTTGGCAGCAAGGATGGCACACTAGTAATTCACCAGCACGTAAGGCAGAAGAGCTGCAGAGATCACCTTGTCTGCTCCTTTGCCACAGAGAGGGAGAAAAGCCAGAACAAATCCTGGCAAATCTGCCTGACCTATTCTTAAAAAGTTCCCTGTGGCAGCAGCTCCGTATCTTCCCTGAACAATCTGTGACAGCGCTTCACTGCTCTTATTTCCGGGAAGCTTTTCCCAACGTATGAATGTAGTCTTCGTTACTACAGATTGAATTTATCGCTTCCTGTCCTACCAATTAAGTTATATTCTTTAGGATTAGGTTTTGATCCTTTATTCTTAACGCAGATTCCAATGGCTTATCGAGTTGTCAGACAGAGTTTTTGTGAACAACTTTCAATTGGGCAACTAATAATTGGATCTGTTTTCTGTTACTGTGATTCCAGTTCTGCGTGTGTATACATGATTGATTTTTAGAAAGGTAAGTGGTCCTGTTAAAGGCAATGACACCTGTGGATTTACAGCTGAGCACATACTTAAAGATTTACAGAATCGGGATTATGTAGTAATCATGTTGTGGTATAAAAATCTTCTAATTTCAGTTCTGGACTTCAGTTATCCCAGGGCAAGGCAGCCCTTCCAATCAAGAGTACCTAAAAGTCATTACTGACATTCAATAACTTTGAAATTCAGTAACTGGCTTCTGGCTATGTAGCAAAACAATCATGGTACTGATACTGTTACAGCATAATGGTGTTTTGAAAGACTAGATTGTCTTTCCTAGGGTAGTATATTTATGTTTAATTTGCAAAGTATTTGCACCCATAAAATATTTTGTATAAAGATCAACTATTAGAAATACCCACTGTTCCTCTGTAATAATTACAGATGACATTTAAAATTTTGTAAAAATCAATGTATTATTAAGGACTGATTTAACTAAACCACAAATAATATTAGATGATGACCTCGAATTAACATTTTAAAGCAATTGACTTCAGGGATTCATTTTGAAATATCTATCTGATATTTTGCCCCTTCTGTGAGCGTTGATGAAAAAGTAATCAGACTATCTAGAAAAGTTTCTGAAATTATTAAAAACATTTTATCTTAATTTGAATAAAGAATACAATTCTGTAATAAAAAAGCACCTAATAATCTGTCTATTTATTTTGCTTTGTTAAAATCTGGTAATAAATTTTGAACTCCCTGAGAATCTTAGGTTTTTAACTCTGGTGAAATTTGACCAATAAATAATTTTGTAGCAGATAATTCTTAATAAAATGCCTAGAAGGTTAAATGAGATGCAGAACCCTTGCTCGTAGCATGGGAATGTAATAGACTCCCAACACCAAGCTCTGATAATCATGTTTCCTTAAGTTAACTTTGGGTATTGCAAGGGAACAGTGCTAAGTCCAGCCCTTGGAAATCTTTGCTATCTTTTGCCAGAAATTTGCTGCCTCTCTGCCCTTTTGCACTCTAATGTCTTCATAGACAAAATCTTCTGCATCAGAATTTAAAAAGGATAAAACAGTAACAACAATATCCAGGTTAGCAACTCCTTTAGCAGCTCCTTATGCAGTTTAATAGCTGATAAATGGTGAGGAAAACCCAAAGCTCCTCAGCTTTGGGAGGGCTAGCAGGATGAGGACAGCATGTCAGATGGTGGGGCTGAAAGCCTGGAAGAAGGGTGCAGGGTGGACACTGTGAGATGACAAGGTGGACAGAGGCCACCCAGGCCACTGAATGCAATGGGAGCTCCCAGGAATCGCTGCCTCATGGGGTGCCTTGGAGGCAGCACTAGAGGAAATCCAGCCCTCCTGGTGCTCTGCCCACCGGGCTGGTCAGCTCAGCACTGTCACCAGCCTCAGCACATCTGCTGCCCCACTTCCTTTTCCTGCCTGATGCTTATGATCTTGCTTTTATCCTTGGGCTTTAATGTTGAGATATATATTGCTGCTGCTCCTGAGCTCCCTCAGCAATGGTGATCTCTGCTTTCCATAGTCCAGCCTGAATTAACATCTGAATTAACATCTGCCTGTGAGAAAGGGGAAAAGTTCCAGAAAGGAGTGGGCTGGGAGGCCAAAGAGAGAAGAGAGGGTGAAATGGAGAAAGAAATATGGCATTTCCTATATATAAAAAAACCCTAAACACAAAAAATATGTCAATGTGACATTGAAGGTATGAATGCAAGAGGCCAGGTAATAAGAAGTTAGACTCCTCACTTTTGATCAAGTGATAAATAATAAATTAAATTACTAGGAGGCACTACCAAATGCCAAGTCTGTCTCATGTGACTTCTTTAATGGATTACGTTGGTATATGTAGTTGAGGTCAGGAGAAGAACCTCTCTGAGATTTCTGTTAACATTTCTTCTTTTCTCACCATCACTCTTTCTGCTTTTATTCTTACATTCTTCACATTTTCCTTTTGCTTGACAATAGTGGCACAGCACAGTGCTGAACCAATGCAAGGTACAAAAACAAGCACTCTGTCAGCTTTAGATAACTTGAGCTGGTTAATGAATGTCCAAGGTCTTCTACTGAGTGGCACAATGCTACCTGTGGCACTTGGATATTTTGGCTTCAACCTTGCTTTGGTTAAAGAGCTATTTACTTAGAAGAACAAAATGTTAGCAATTCTGTAAATATCACGTTAATTTCAAAGAGTGTAATTACTAAACATAAATTATACTCATAGTTGTTTAAGAAATTGCTTATACCTTAAGAGTAATTATACAGTGGTTATAATTTGTCTTGTTATAAAAATATATCAAGTATTTTACAGTGGATTCCCTCTTCATCGACAGCTATCACATTGTAGCATCTGGGATACGGCATTCCCTCCACTCTGGTTGCCATTTAAATCTTTGCAATAATGAATGCTGCCATGGTACATGCAGCATTTCTCACACTGTGTGCCTGCCGTAGGATCCTTCACAGTATGTCAGACACGGTCCAGATGTTCCCAGCAGTGCTACATATAGGCAGTGTTGTGAGCAATAATAATGATTACTGGCTATGGCAGAACTGTGAAGGTGTTAATGGCACCTACCTCACCTAGAAGAATTACAAAAACCCAGTGGTATCATAGCAAGTGTGAGATTGTTATATATGGATTTCTTAATGATAATCTTCTGGAAAAACCTGACATATTGATGTCTTTTTTCATAGGGCATTTACACCACCCTATGCCATGCTGGAAGAAGTATGCAGTATAAATGCTGTTTGATTCAATAGGTTAGTTCTTAAGTTCTTCAGAATTTAAATAATTGTCTAGTAAATCTCATCTGTTATTCAGAGAAATTTCTATTGAATCCTGTTGGTTTCACCCCTATCACCTTCTCCAAGTTCCACTGCTTTTATGGTGAATCACCATGGGCTAAAAGGCCGAGTATGAAGAGCCAGAAATGAGACATTTTTCCAGGAGGAAAAATACATACACAGGATGTCCTTTCCAGGTGCTGAGTTAGGGGATTTCATTTTGCTTAGCTAAATTCCCCTCGCAGTTTCTACTAGGCACAAAATTTTTCTTTATGTGCTGTCATAAACTCCTCTTCTTGTTGTGCACTGCTAAATACTTACCTCTAACTGTAGGTTGTGTTTCAATGGTAAGTGGAGTCATATTTGTTTCTATTTCTTTATGTTTGTAAATGCTTTGGAGTCCTTCTCCATAAAAGGTGCTGCATAAAATGTAAACTATATTTTAATATTATAAGCACCATCACTTGCAGGGAAAGTTCTAAATATATTTCACTCTTGTGTAGTCTATCAAATTAATGTAATGATGAACATTAAGGCTTTTTATAAATCAGCTGAAGGATGCTAATAWTTTTTTCTCTAAATCATGTAGAATTGCATAAAGCCAAATGCAGAGATATGACACAAAGTCTCACCATTGTTACCTCGCAGGTCTCTCAGGACAGGTGCACAGAGATGACTACAGGGCAACAGCTGTGCAAGTGACCTCTGTACTTCTGACCTACTTTACAATCCAGTTTGCATGAGTGGGAGAGAGAATTAGGACTCATGTTAGGTCCAAAAGCTGGATTTTACCCATCTGCTCATAAGATCTGTTCATATTCCAGGTATTTGTGTCTCTGATTCTGTGGAAATTGAGTCAGGAGGTGCTGTTCTTTCTTCTGAGTGACCCTTCTGAGTGAGCCATAATGTTCTCTTATATTCTGAGAATGAAATGACCTTCAGATCATCTCACCCTGGGCCACAGTTTCAGAAAGCCTATATTTTGGCTTTTCCTTGTGTAGAGTGCCACTAATGTTTACCCCCTTCCTCACTTCTTGCCATTTTGAGATCTGCATTGTGGACTGTGAATCAAAATCAGACACACACACGTGCTTCTAGGCAACCCATACTGAACATGCACTGGGCCTGTTCAGGTGACATAAATGGTGGGAAGCGGGGGGTAATGTTTTTGTTGGAGCTATTTGTATAGCTTTAGGGAGTAATTTCCTTGGGCTGTACACTGTACCATTATATACATAGTGTATATACATAGGTATAGAAAACACCATTGTAATGATATTATTTCCTCTGAACTGAACCTGGCAACATTAATTTTGCATTAACTTTTTTTTTTTGCAGTGGGAAGTTCTAGGATTTTTGTTGCTCTTGTGCTTGTTCTTACAAAAGTATGAAAAGACAGGCTGTGGTACTAGGTTTACAGTGTGGCCAGGAAGATGGCAGTAAAAGTCACCTCTGGAAATCTCTAGTAAAAGACAATTCTCAATGGTGAAGAGTTTTAGCCACCTTTCAATACCACGTTTGAGGCCTGCTGACAATGCAGAAGAGTGTCTTTGTGCTCTAGCAATTTTTCTTTTCTACCAAATCTCCTGTGAGCAAGTAGGAGTGACCCTCTCGCTAGAGCTTATGTTAAAGATTGTAGAGATGTTAGAGGTGGCAGAGATTATGCTGAAGGTGGTGAATGGCCCCAGAATGTTTGTGAGGGCCATGTGATAGCCATCCTGTTCCTATCAAGCTCATCTCCACATTCTTTGCTCTGGGGTCACATTTTTTACAGCTGTGCTTGGTGCAAGGTGGGGCGGATGGGGTGGATGGGGCTGTTTTAAGACAGTAAGATGTATAAGAAAGCCTGAGGAGCTGTACAGAAAGACGTGAAGAAGGCTGCTAGGGACTCGGGAGGAGTGCAAAATCTGTATTCTAAATAAAACGGGCTCTGAACTATTCTCCATTCCTATGGCCATGCGATATGGCACAGCTCACATCCATACACCTGGGCTCTCTCCACTTCCTTGTCCATCCAGGACAGTGTGGCTGCACCCAGGAGCAGTGCCTGGCTCATGGTGTCTCTTCAGTTGTGATGGGGAACTGCCTGGGAGAGCACTAGCTGGCATTGCTGCCATGCCTTGGGAGCAATTAAACGGTACAGACAGGAGTGAGCCAACACCTGAGCTCTGTTTTATTTACTGGTAAAGACATGGCTGAAGCAGTGCCAGGGAGCCCTCCTTAGCCTCTGCACAGGGGGATGGAGGGTTTAAGTTACTGAAAGTTCATGTGAGGGCTAAGATGTGAAGATGCTAAGAGCTCTTCGTGATGGGATATACTAAGGAAGCAGCAAATCTTCTGCAAGACTTTGGGGAAAGGGGTCACTGATAGCGTCGTGGTGCACTCTCACTCTTCTACCTCCTGTCCCAGAGCAATAAAACAGCAGCTGCCCAGCTGTGTGCTACACAAGTGCTTGTCATTCTTGAAATTTGTTAGCTGTTTTGTATGGTGGTGCGAACATCCACCTTATACGTGCCTGTTCCCTGCTATAAGGCCCCCCAATACAAAACAGACATCAACAAGTTGGAGAATGCTCAGCAGAGGGTCACTGAGATAGTCAGGACTGGAGCACCTACCCTGTGAGGAGAAGCTGAGGGACCAGGACTTGTTCAGTCTGGAGAGGAGATGGCTTTGGGGGAAACTAACAGCAGCCCCCCAGTACCTACGGGGAGCTCATCAAGATGATAGAGCCAGGCACTTCGCAGCAAGGTGGGAGGATGAGAGACAACAGGCATAAGTTGAAACAAGAGATGTTCAGACTGGATATAAGGAAAACTTTTTCCCCGTGAGGACAGTGGAGCAGTGGAACAGGCTGCCCAGGGAGGTTGTGCAGGCTCTGTCCTTGGAAGTTTTCAAGACCCAGCTGGATAAAACCCCAAGGAACCTGATTTGACCCATGGCTGAGCCTGGTTGGAGAAGGCATTTGAACTAGAAACCTTCTGAGGTCCCTTCTGACCTGAATTATCCTGTGATCCTACAGAAAATTTCTTCCTGGTAGAAGCCTGTAATACAAACTGGGCTGACAGTTATGGCTAAAAAGTTTGCCACATAATTTTTATAAAAAATGTTTTTTTCAGAATTGGGAAGGTTTCAGAATCATTTTACCTCTAAAAATCCCCTTTTGTGACCTCTCCAAACTTTCTGAAAAAAATTGTCTTGTGAGATGAAACAGAAACTGTTAGGAAATTGGTTTGCATGGGAAGAGGGGGGCAGTCAGAAGAAAATCAAGCATTGGGTGCTCAGCAGGTACTAATTGGGTGGTTAGTTGTGAAGAAACTGCTTCCCCCAGGTACTGGGATAACGCAGCACAGAAATGACTTGAAATATGGATGTGACCCAATACTTCCCTTTTAATTCAATCTTTTTCCAGCCCATCGCTGGAATTTACACAACATTTTATTGACTATGGTATCAGAAGCTATCAATTTGCTGCAGCCTCATAAAAATAAAATAGTGATACAGAAGAGAAACTGCTGTGTCAGACACACTTCAGCTATTCCCAGCTTTCCTTGACCCCTTCATCTACCCTCTCATCATAAACATCACTATTCCGTTTGCCTCTTGCCTCTCTCAACCATTAAAACCGGGAAACAAAAACATAGCTCAGAAGCTGTTAATACAAGATCCAGAAACATGTCAAATATTCAGTGTCTGAAATATTTGTTGGCATCAACTAGTAGGAAGGAAGGAACAAACAAACAAGCAAGCAAGCAAGCAAGCAAGCAAGAAAGCAAGCAGCATAAAAACAGGTGTGTCTGTGGGTTAGAGAGAGACTAAAGCAGGGCTATATATTCAAATTGGAGCAAGAGTGTTGTATCATACGATGATTGCTGTGGTAATTACCCATTTTAACACATATTAGTGCAAACAGCTGTGCAAAATCCATATAAATGGTAGAACATAAGTAATACACTTTAATTAAAAAATTACAAGGCTGTTTTTTTGAAGTGGGTAAATGTATTTTGCTTGTCTTGCTTGCTCCCTTATGATGTGAATATCTCTCAGGCAGCAGTAGAAGGGGTGCACAGTAACAGTTTACCTCTTGGTTGAATTCCACATGTATTTAAAATACGTTGTTCTGGTGAGTTCAATGGTTTGTTTTGGAACAATACCCTCCTTTTGGCTCTGAAAATCATAGACCTTCTGCAATACATATGCTATTTACTGTATCTTATGCATGGTCACCTGTCAAAGACAGAGCACTTAACAAAACATAAAATAGCTTGGGTTTTTGAGAATGATAATGCCTGTGTTGTGACCTTACAAGTGGCTCTGGTAAAATACAGGAGCTGCAGGTATTCAGACCAAAAATACGGTCCTGGGTGAGGGTGACTTGAAGCTCCCTTTGACTTGAAGCCATGAAGAGCCATGACGTATTGTTTTCCATGAAGAGACAAAAATGTTAGGACAAAATGAAAGACGAGACCCTAAAGGTGCATTTTTGTCATGACAGCCTGTGCCTGCTAACAACCCCAGTGTGGAGCCCCTGTTAACCTCATCGCTCAAATGTCGGGGCTTACAGGCTTCCCCAGGAAGTTTCAAGTCCTTTAGTACATGCATTTGCTGATGAGAATTGTTCCCTTAAGTATATTCCCGAAGAGATAAACTTTATGCTGTATGCCAACTTTATGATGTCATCAAAGTTCGGGTTTGAGGTACCTTACTGATTATCTATTAGGTGGAAGAAAAAGAATAAAACAACCAATTAAACAGTAGCTGTCATACATGTATCTTATCTAACCTGGTAATTGAAAAATGGCCCCCATTTTTCCCTCCCCCACCCATTTCCATGTAGCATTTCAAGAACTCTGTCCAAGAATATCACTATATGAAAAAAACCATCATCTCAAAATTATTAAAATCTCTGTGGGAATTCATGATTAATTTTAAGGCCTGGCAGATTAAAATACATTATTATGTACACTCTAGTGCATCCTTTCAGATATTTTCAGAATCTGATTTTGCTCTCTTGATACACACCAATGATTCTACATGTATCTAGTAGATTGCAAGGAATAGATTAGCATTAAAGAGGCAGTATTGTGTTGTTAGGTTGTTATGTGTAACTTGTGCTCATACATTAAGAAAAATGTAGCTGGCATTCCCTTGGACATGACCAGACCCCTTAAAAAAAGAGAGAATTATTAATAGCTGGTTGTAATGCATTTGTAGAGCACTTCTGAAATCTGACCTTTAGTACATTAACTGACTGTTTTTATCCAGCTCCCAGGCAGAGCGAGATCTGCAGTAGCCTGCTTAGGAAATGGAAATAATGGGCTTATTAGTAGGACCTGTTAAACCTTCAATTCCTGAACAGAGTGTGTCTTCTACCTTTAGCACTGGATATAGCCTTGCAATGAATCTATGGCTCTAAACAGCAGAATTAACAGCATTTAGCTTCAAGAAGAAAGGAGAAATTTCTTTTTATTTGGGACAGACTGACTGTATTCATCTTTACTGCAAAGTCATTCATTTATGGTTTAACTTCATAAATGTTAAGGCCCAAAGAGACTATCTGGTCTGACATCACAGGCTGACTTCCTGCTGCTCAGTCATCCCCAGTCCTGAGCAAGCTGTGCCAGTGGTTCATTATCTTCCCTGCCAAAAATGAGCACCTTCACTGGTGTGAACTGATCTAGCTTCAGCCCACAGCAGCTGGGTCCTGTTGTGTTTCTGACTATACAAGTGAGGACTCATCTAGCATCAGTTTTCTCTCTATTATGCCATAGTCTCCTGTTTATACACCCAGACACCACACTGTGAGTGCAGGATCAGGCTGGAGCTCATGATCAGTTGACCAGTCATCATGATTCCCATCTTTTTCAGTGCTTCTGTTATGAAGATGTCCCCTCTTTTTGAAGTATCTTTCCCCTAGACTAGACTGCACATTTAGCTGTACTGAAATTATGTCGTTTGTGCCCATTTTACTAGCAGTCAGACCCTTCTGTAGTAGACATCTCTCCAGTTCATTATTTAACATGGCCCCAAATGTCATGTCATCTGCAAACTTTATCATGATTTTATGTTTTCTTCCATGTCACTGATAATGTTAAATGATATATAGCCAAGAACCAATCCCTGCAGAACCCCACTAGCAACAAGCACAGTCAGTGGTGATTCGTGTTTATAATTACATTTTGAGACATATCATTTAACCAGTTTTAATGCATTTAATGTGTGCCACATTGGTTTTGTATCGCTCTAGTGTGTTAATCAAAATGCTTTGAAGTACCAGGTCAAATACCTTACCAAAATCGATGTATACTACATCAATATCATTATCTACCAAATTAATATCTCATCAAAAATGTTAGGAAGTTAGGTTTACAAGATCTATTTTCTATAAACCCATGTTGATTGTCACTAATTATGTTACATTCTCTATTAATCAAGTCCTCTACCAACAATCCTACTTCAAAACCATGGATAGACATCAGACTGAGAGGCCTGTAGCTAGCTGGATCATCCTATTTACTTTTTTTCTAATCCTGGCACAACACTGCCTTTCTATTCCTCCTCTGCAACAACCAGATTGATTCAAAAATTATTGAAAATCAATGTTAACAATCTAAAGAGGTCCTTGCCTAGCTCTAATTAAAACATGTATTTGACCTGCTGATTTTAAATATCTAAACTTAGTAATTGCTGTTTAACATCAGCCTTACATATTGTTGAGAATGCTGGGAAATATTCCAGCAGTAGTTTCATATCATACGAATATAGATTTACTTTTTTCTCCAAATGCAAAAGAGAGATTTCTTGAATGCTTCCAACTTTTTATATTATAAGTGTTTATTCTACCATATCCATTTTGTTCTTATACCCTTCAGTTCGGGCCCTTTTTATTCTTCAAACTCTAAAAAGATCCTTCTTTTGTTTTTCCTCTAACTCTATCTTGTAGATTCCTTCTTGGTGTCCACTAGCCTTATCAATCAGTTTTGTGTATTTCCCAGCTTCTAACATATGTTCACTGCTTTTGGCTTCCGATTTTTTTTACTTTTTTKGGGGGGGGGGGGATTTATAGTTGTTTATATCTCCATACTTTCTTAGCCGATACAGCCTTTCTTCCGGATGTATGGAGGTGTGGATTTTGGGGGGAGGTATCTATTTCCCATACAGTTCACAGTTATCATTCAGGATTTCTGCTTAGTTTTTTTTTTCCTCTCCCAGCTTACATGGCTCAGTTGTTTTAGGTTGTGTAAAATACGCCCCTTTTAAAGCACCAGATACATGTATTGGGGGTTTAAGCTGTATTCTGTTATCACATAATAAATGTAGCCAACTTACAGTCCTGAGCAAGATTTTAGTTCAGATATAAATTTCTTTTTTTCTGTTAGATGAGTTCCAACATAACTTTTCCCATGTTGGATACAATAGGTTTGGGTGGTGGGTTTTTTGTTTGTTTTTCAGAAGTTCTGAAACATTCAGCTATGCTTTTAAAAAATTCTCAGGACATTTTAGTTCTGTCAGCAGCAGACTTCCTGCACATGTCACTCAGATTGAAGTCTGTCACTCTAATACAGCTTTTTTCCTCCTACATCTTATATATAGAAAGATGTTTAAGGAACTGGTCATCTTGTTCCCTTGTGTGATTTGGTGGTCCAGAGCAGATATCAAATGGCACTTCATCTTGCTCTTTATCTGATAGACCATTGATCCATAAGCATTTGAGAGCATTTCCTTCAGAGCTCTCAATGACTCAGAAGCAGATGTTGGTGTAGCTGATGCAGAGTGCTATTCTTTCTCTTCTTTTTGCTCATTTGATTCTTTCTAAATAAAAAAAGATGATTTTAGACTACCAGTTAGGAGGTTCTTTCGGCTCTGTTTCATAACAACCACTAGGTTAAATAAACGAGTTAAATATGTGATTTGATAACGGGACTGGGATATAAAATCCCAGATTCTGGTGCTGTTGATTCACAGAAGCATTTTCTCCATAGCTTTACTACTTACAGATTCAGGACATTCAGAAACCAGGGTGACTGAGCAAGGTGTGCTTTGTTATCATTTGGCAAAGACATAAGTAATAGCAAACTGCAAGACAATGCAGACTCAGGTTAAGTGAGTACAAGTCACACACAGTTTTATTTTCAGAAACGGCACCTTCTCTGAGTCTCTCCATTCCTGTTATCTGAAGATGGCAATACTGTAAGGCCTCTAAGGGAAGAGCACTGTAGAAATATAACTATGGGACCTGCCCCTGCAGCTTCAGCAGTGCCTTCTGAAAAATGTTCAATGTTGTCACCTACTATGAAGGTCAGGAGAGCTGATGACACTTAGCATCTTGCAGGATCTGACCTATTGCTAACTATTAAATTTTTTTTGCTTTCCATTACCTTGGGGATAAGTTATGCCTGTGACTTACTAGTGCAGCTCTGAAGGAAAGCTCTTCCTCCTCTGCCTTTCTCACTACCTGAGCCCTGAAGCTCAGCTGGGTAGCCCCAATATTTTGGATGATCCCCACTGCTAAGCAGACTGAAGGGAAAGGGTAGCTTCATATCCTCTCACCCCACTCAATGACCTGGTTGGCTGCACAGGTGAAAGGAGGGAGATAGCCTACACCTCTTCAATAGGAAAAATAATGTATGTATCCCTAGATAAGGGTTGGAGAGGGTATTCTGTGAGGCATTCAGCCTTGGGTTAGAATGAATTCATGAAACCCTGTTTGCTGCCCAGATCTGTATCTTGTGGCATTACGATAATTGTTAAAATTCAGACAAAACAGAGGGTTGATGGGTTGATGTAATATCCTATGCCACAGGGCTGGTCTCCTAACCAGCTCCCACAGGAGAACTAGAGAGTCAGGAAGAAAAAACAAAACGTTAGGGCAGTGATACAAGGTCAGACACAAGAAGGAAAACCAAATAAAATTAACAAACATGTAGTGGTTACTCCTTGGGAGATGTCCAAAGGTTTGCTTTTGAGCTGTACTGCAAATTAACTGCAAAGCTTGTTTTTTCTTTTTCTGCTATTGGGGATGTTAGAGAGATGTGGGACAGAGACTGAAGGAAAGCAAGAGGGACAGCTGAATGTAATCAGTCACAGAGTGGAAATGAAGATTCGTGCAAGCATCGCATGATAACCTGACAATAAGGCTTAAAATCTCTTAGGTTTATAAAAAAATAATTCTGGCATTGGTGCATATTTAATCTGAAATATTTCGAAGATTTTCTTTCTTTCCTATTAAAAAAGTGAAAACTCAAATGTTTCAGTAGCAAGAACCCAAACAGTTTGCAGTCTGGATTTGTTCCTTCACAATTAAAATGGCTGAAATTTTTTTCTTGGGTAAAAAGCCCCAAAATAAAATACTGTACCAACTGCCTGCTGTATCTTCAGGACTTGCTCCACTTCAGGCAGATCACCTTTTCCTGCCAAACTTGTGAGATTTCATCTTCTCAAAGCAACCTGCATGGCCTACCTATGGGGCTGTGGCCAGGTACCATTATTTTGTGCTGCTGCTTTGCACCGAAATTGAACCTGTTTCATCTGCCGGGTGGAAAGAAAGAACTTTAAATATACAGGGTCTGCAGTGACTCAGTAGGTGCATTTAGTGCTTAGCATCTTAAGTATCTCCACAAGGAGTTTCATCCTGGATACTCATCTGTCAGTGACCCAAATGGACTAGAGAGCAGGGATTTGGGTATGGAGGAGGTCAGGGGGTGGAAGTTATAGCACTCATGTCAGGAGGTGATCAGAAAGCTGATGCTGTGCACTTTCCTGCTCCTCAGTGAACTGATTCACTTTGAATGGTTCATTTATTTATGTGACCATCTAGGGGGAAAAAGTCTTTAATTGCAGACTCCATAATGTGTTCTTCACATTAAATTCCAAAGTGCTGATTTCAGTTGATTCTGTTTAGAGGTCCATATAGTTTTGTTGGTGAGCTGTGCTCATTCTTTCACTCTTCTGGTTTTGGTGTCATTGTATTCTTTCAAACAGAGTAAATCACCTTTGGAAAGCAGCTAAATATTATTAAACCCTTTGTGCAGAGGAAAACGTATTTAGAAATTTTAAAAAAACTCTTGTAAGTTTGCCCCAGTACACAGAATGAAGGGATACAATATAACTAAATTTAGGAATAAGAAGTAAATTCCACATTTTGGAGAGATCACTTTCTTAAGCCCTTGTGCTCTTGGGGGAAGAGCTATTTTTAGGCAAAGGGAGATATATTTCCTTCTCTTCTCCTTAGCCAGTCTTGGATGCAGAGCTCAAGACTCGTTTCTCAGAGGCAGTCTGTGATTACTGTTTTGAAATTCTTCCCATGAAATCTTGAATATCCAGGAACTGTGCACTACTTTGTTTCCTCATCCCTCTTCCCACCCTCCAGCAAATTGTTTTCTGGACCCCCAAAACATTATCTTTACATGTCATTCCTCTGCTTTTGTTGTTGTTCTTACAATAACTTGGAACAACTGTGCAATAAGGCCACCAAAATGCTTTCTCTTTTGCTGCAGTCAGAGATCAGTTTCCAGGAGAATGCAGAGAGATCTCCATGAGGACTAAAATGCAAAGACTGGTCTTGGAAGGTCAGATTTTCCAAATGTTAAGAGATTAGTTCTTTAGGAAACAAAATCCTACAAAGGATTGTTCTGACAGAAGGGTGTTCATTAACGAGTGGACTTGCTCACATCTCTTTTCCAGAAATCCAAATGTCATGTACGACACATAACCCAGTTCATAACCCAGGTATGAACTACATTTAACCCACTTTAGAGATGCTAAACTCAAGGATAAGAGAGAAAAGAAACAGAAAGGTGATTTTGTCATGCACCTCAAGATTTTAAAAGCATAATAACTGTACTTTTTAGATAGTCAGAATGTAGTGAACCATTGAAAGTGACCCAGTTCACTGAGCTGAGCTGAACAGATGGAATTCCACCCTTGCCATGCTTGGGCGACTCCTTGAACAATACAAAGTCCTCTTTCAAAATCCTCTCCACTGAGCTCCTTATCTCATGCACGTAACATTTGGGGATGTTCTGGTCACTTCTCAGTTCCACTCACCACATTTGGGGGTAGAGTAGGTGACAGACAGCACTGGGCTATTGCTTGGGGGTTTTGATCTGGGCTTTTAATACTTCTGCTGTTTTATTCCTGACCTCCCCCCCAAAAAATTACTGTATGGTCTTTATTTAATGGAAAATGTCTCACCAGACTGTAGCCCCTGAAATACAATGGTTATTTTTCTTTATTCATTTTACTCTCCTACCACCAAATGTCAACAAAACATATTCACTGCATGTTTGTCATTTCTAGCTAGCCCCCTCCTTTTCACAGGATAAACAAATGATAGACACAACTCCATATTTTTGTTAACCTTTTTATTAGCTTTTTCTCTAGAATATAGATCAGTTTCTAAAGAAGTCTGTTTTTCATTTAAAGACTGTCAAAGAAAAAGATGGCATTGCCAAAACAAAACATTTCTTTTCAAAGTATCTCTATGAAAATTTTTGATATTTTAAATAATATTTTATATGTTAGCCCAAATTTGTGAGCAGTTTGGATTTTCCCACCAAAAATGAAGCTCATCATTGAATTTAATATTTGCCCTTCCCCCATCTCAAGTTGCACTAACTAAAATTTCCATAAATGTCTCTAGGACCAAAGCATAGTGAGAGAGAGGGTTTTTTTTTTTAAATAAGTTTAAAGTTTATTTACTGAAAACTAGCTCTTAAGGAGCAACTCAGCCTTTCAATTTGATTTGACCTTAGTGAATAAGTTTTATCCAAATGCATGGAAAGAATGCTTTACTTGGTTTTCAGAGGCACTATTTAATTTACGTGTTTTCCAAATTTAATTGACTTTTTAATTTGCTTAAAAAATTTCCTTCATAAATGCAAACTTACAGAAAATATAGAAAAGGAAATATAAAATGAAATTAAAGAGGTGCAAAGTGTTACTTGTTTTCATTGTTACTGTTTTGCTAGTAAATCTGCAACATTTTTCTTTTTTTTTCTATCTAGTCAGCAAAAAGACCTCAATTTTTCTCACAGCCCTAACTTAGAGACTTGAGACAAGGGTGAATAAAAGAACATATATTATTCCTTTTCTATTTTCTGTGAATGTACATGAAATGACTTCCTAGCAATCAGGGTAATCTGGATACCCAGATAATACCCACCATATAAAAACTGGAAATACAGATGCCTTACATCTAGGAATAGTTGTTCACACCTGTGTAAAGAGCACATAAATTGCTACAAAATTAAAATGAGAGGGAGTGTTAAATCAGAGATCCAGAATCTTTTATGAGAAGCCATAGCAAAGGTCAAAAAAGTCACTCATTTGAGCCACTTTATCAGTTTCCAGATCTAAAGGTTTCATAGGGATAGTTATTTGGAGTTCCTAGTCTCCTCTGTCAACTTGCCCCATAAAACAATATAAAAACAGTGGTAGCTTATCCAAAGGTAGCAACCACAGCAAAACAAAACCCTTGTTACCTTTGACTTGAGCAAGTGAACTCAGTTATGATGGCGCCAAAATTATCTTCCTCAGCTGTCAATTTAGCTGTCATTCTGGGGTCTTGTCCTAACCCTTGCATGGCTTACTCTGCTCCCAGGCTTGGTGAACACCCTCAGCCCAGCCCCAGGGCTGACGGACAAGAACCACCAGGCACCACCTGGGAGCTGGCTGACAGCAGTAAAATGAGGGGGAAGATAAAGTAATTATGGGGATAGTAAGAATAAACATGGTCAGAAAACTGTCATCACTCCCTTTGCGGGGAGAGCAGAGAAAAATCAGGGCTAGAAGGCTGTGGGTAGGGTATTGATTTGCTGAATCAAGCTGAAACTGGCAGACAGAGACCTCCTCTTGGAGCCGTACTAATGCAAGTTCTGCTAATAATAACCCATCTGGGGTGCTGGCGCTCATGGGCTGGAGATGAGATGTGAGCTGGGTGAGACAGGCTTCAAGCTAAGTGCAGGAAGATATGCATGGAAAGACTGTAGGGCTTTAATCTTCCCGCATGCCTGAGTAGCTTAGAAAACTGGCTCCATTTCAGGTTCATTTTGAAATGCCCTTAGCAAGCTCTTCATTTCTCTTAGTTAGAAAAGTTTTAGGATCTCAGTGTTTTGTTTCTTCTGTAATAAACTGAGAGCTTATTGCTTACATATGACTTGGGAAGGGAAGGACCTGGGTGCTCTAGTACATCAAAGGGTGACTATGGAAAACCAACATGCTGAAACTATGCAACTTAGAACATATGAAGTCAGGTAGCTGTGGCACAGATAAAGAAATATTCATACCACTGCGCAAGGCAAGGGCAAAGCATTAGCTGAAATAATGAGCCATTGCAGATGATTAAATTCCAGAAAGAGGAACTTGGACTGGGCAGGTATAGTGAAGGTTTTGGGAGCCTTGTCAGGGGGCTGAAGATCCTTTTGTATGGGAGATCAGAAGATATTCTTTTGTGTAAAAAACAAAGTCTCTCAGGAGATATGATTCCTCCATGTCTGTGTATCCAGAAGGCAAGACAATCTAAAGACAATGTGTGTAAAGCAGACGTGGGTATAAGCTGGTCAGGGTGGTTCCTGTCCAACTATAAGATGGTTACGAACCATTGAAGAAAGCTCACTGCCTTCCTGTACAACCAGTGCAAGCAAAGTTAAGCAAAAGCTTGGTGGGTTGTTCTGAAGTGGTTCCACATGAGAATGGCCTCCCTGATCCAGGAAACATTCCACTCCAGCCCTTGAATAAAGAAGTCCACAGTCCTAGCTAGCACTTGGTGTTTGTCCTGGCGGAGAGGTCTAGAAAAGAGTTGATACGGAGCTAAAGTCTTCCCTCTTTTCCAAATCAGTGTGATGGCCCGTGAGAGAGGCAATGCAGACAAGGTTTTGTCACTACCTTTGCTGTAGCTGCTCTGCAGATGAAGGGCTGTTACTCAAATGTYGTTCACCAGCACTGTATTCACGAACATTTTTTAAGGCCCCTGAAGTCTGACTACATGATGATGGGCGACAGTAGAGATACCTGTAATCTAATTAAACCCAGTACGAATAGCAGTTGCTAATAACCTTAACAAAGTCCTTGGCATGTGGGCAAGTTCCTAGTTTCCTGGAAAGGTTTTAATCAACTCACAAAAGTCTCTGCTTCTCCTGTTCCACTTCTCTTAGTGTGCGTAATAGTCAGGTGAAAGCTAGCTCTGCTGCGTGCAAATGACTGCAGTCACAGCTGTAACTGCACTGTTCGCAGAGCCTCGGTCAGCAGCCCTTCCTAGAGCAAGCACTCAGTGCTGAGTCATGAGCACATCTGCTCTTTTTGGGGGGTTGGCAGAGGTACCTGCTGTATTACCTCCTGGCTGAACCAAGGAGGGAGATTAAACACAATGAGCTTATTGATCATCAAAAATAGTAACTCACAGGAGAGGAATTCTCCCCTGGTAGCTGGCAACTCTGACTATAACACACTGGAGGATGCTCCAGAGGCTAGACTGGGTTTATAACCATCCCCTGAACCCACAAAGCTTCTCCTGTTTGGGGCTGTCAGGGATTTATAAGCACTAGGAGGTCACACTGTAGCCATGTGGCAGGTCACAGTTGTGCCGCCGTACACTGCTCCATGGCAGAGCTGGGGGTAAAGCGGCCAGGCAGGACATTCGGACGCTGGGGAGTCTGGGGGAGCTGCCCAACTACCACCTCTCAGCCCTGGTTTTTGTGACCCACGGCACGGGATAACCAGCTATAACCCAGCTACCCTGCTCCATGTGGTCATTGAATAAGCGTGTCCTTGAAGCAGGCACCCTGAGGTCTGGGTGACAGGCATCATCTGCCTCCAGCAGTTGGCGAGGACGGGGGTTTGACTTGCTGGCTCATAACCCTTTGGATGGGCTATCCTAGCTGGAAAGGCCCTTCCTAGCTTTTCTCCCAGTAGGGAAAGCATTACACACGGCCCCTGCCAGCGGCTGCCCTGCTCATACGGGCAGCGAGGTGCTGCGTTAGCACTGGCCCTTCAGAGGGGGGCTACATGGGCAAGCAGCCCACCCCTTTCCAGAGCACCTGTCCCTCTTGGCAATTCTGCAAATTCTCTTCCAGAGGCAAATAATCATCACTAAGCCTCTGCCCCAGCCACAATGGCTTCTACTTAACCGATAAGGAGATGCAAAAAGCAAGCACCTCCTTTGATCCAGGGGAAAGCTGGACAGGGAGAAACTATCCCCAGTATATTAATGCCTGACATGAGCCTAGTAAGTGTTATAATTAGGTGGCATTAATTAGTGCTGGAAGAGACTGTCTTTTTTTATACCAAGCCTTTGGTTAAATGACTGGAGCAGAATACCTTTCTTGAGAAAATTCCATGTATATTTTCTTGTTTTACTAGTAGGGATTTTTAATCAGTTGAATGAACTTGTATGTACTAGTTAACTTTGCTGGAGTTTAGTGGTTGTATTTAAAGCAGATTTTATCCTAGAATGATATTAATTTGATAGGATCCCTGATCTGTAAAACCATTGGTTATCTTGGTCTCTCCTGATAAGAAAAAAAAAGTACCGAGGGTTTCCAGTTGGTGAGCACATTTGGGCAGAATCTTTCACACGTCACAAATTGCAGATGGGAGGCAGTGATCTCGAACATGCAGTCACATTGCGTGACCATCTGACACCTTCCATTTAGAAAAATAATACTTTCCTCACAGCATACGCTCCCTGCTGCAACCAGCACCAAAAATTATGCCTGGGAGAGCTGTTCCTCCTAGACTAAGGTCTTAAATATTTCTTAGGCTGCTTTTAAAAGATTCATGCAGCAGCACCACCTCACTCACATCCTGCTAAACCAGAGAAAATACTGAAATTCTTCCCCAGACGGTGTTAATCACAAAATAGCTGAAAAGAACAAAAGGGAGAAAAAGACAGCAGGAAAATTATATACTCACACTAGTGAGGTGAACAATGGAAGGTTCTTGTAGCAATTCAAACATGTCCACGTTAAACACTGAATGGAGTTATTTCCTATTGCTACCAGTTTCTCAGCTGTAGAGAAACCTACAACCGTGGGGAAGTTCAGCACCCTGGTTTGTGCATAATTCCTTTTGACAATGTTGTGCACTAACGTTCACTCATTTAAAATAATAATGACAATTTCAGGGGCTCCTTTGCTGTATATTTAGGTGTCAGCAGCAATAAAAAAATTCTTTAATGTTTATGGACACAGCCATGTGAATTTAAAGACTGGCATCACACACTAACCTACTGTGTCCTGTTTGTTATTATGTTCCAGTAGATATCAAGAATAAAAATTAATTGCCGCACATACTTTCTACCCTAATTAGAAGACTGGCTTGGCACCCATTTTTTAACACATGATATTATCAGCAGCAGGATAGTGGGGACTGAAATAGGAGGCAGCTCCTGCTGTCCTACCTGACCTTACCAAGTGTGGCTATCTTAAAGACGTGGCCATGGTTTCCCATCCGTCTGCTGAGCTGATGTGCCCCAGCAGCCAAGCCAGCCAAGCACCTAATTTCTGTGGAGTGCCTTCCTCCCCATGTCACGCAGTCATTATTTCAGGTCTGCAACAACCCGGGAGCTTTACTGCAGCAGGTGCCATACCCCAGGGCTGGAAAATCCCATTCCAGTTGAGGCTGAATATCATTCTGGTGCTTCCATTTGGATGGCGGTAGTACAGGCTGATGCCATGTTTAGTAAACCTTGGTAGTTTGTGAAGGGTCTGATACAACCACGCAGGACATTAGATAAACACATATACCTATAAATCTATATCTAAATTCAGTTTCTGTGCCTCTGACTGCCACGAATTTCAATGAAGAAGGGATGCCTGCATAGCTGCTAAAATGTGGGCATCTTCCTAGAGTGGGGCATTAGTTGACTGTCATATTGGTGAAATTAGCCAAACTGATACCAGTGCCAGGGCGAGTATCTCTCCCTCCTCTAGACAGGAATAAGCCTGCTGCTGCAGGTGGGATGTGAGCCCAACCTGCAAGGCTAAGTCAGGCCCAAGGTACTTCTAACCTCCTAGGAGATACTCCACCGGCCTCTGGGAGTTTTAAGGAGAGTTTTGTCTTGCAGCAGATTTCATAGCCCTTCAGTACCACAGACCCTGACCTGGCTGTCCCGCCTGTTTCAAAGCAGATCTTGTCCCTGCCGACGGGGAGCTCTCATCTCGCGCTCTCTTGCCCAGGCCTCCATAGACCTCCTTCCTCCTGGCGGCACCCTCTCCCATGGTGACTCTGCCTGTCAAGAAGACGTAATGCTGTAGCTGTGTGAAGACTTCGTGCTGCTTTCACAAGACATGTGTGATTTCTGGGCACAGTGCTACCCCCTTCCCTCCCTGCCAGCTGATTGCACAGGGCAGTGAGCAGGGTGAGGGAAGCGCACGCCTGGGAGAAGTCCCTGCCAGGCAAGAGTGGAGCATGCCATGCCTCTGGTGCTGAGGCTGTACAGTATATAGGTGGCATGTCTGCACCAGAACCTACRGACTAGAGACGTCCCATGAATTGAAGCTGTGAGGAGAGAGAAACACTGGCTCAGAGCAGACACAGCCAAAATCTAAGGCAGAATGAGCCTTCCTTCCCCCTCCCCATGGCGTCCCTTGCAGGAAGGTGCATGGGGAGACCCAGAGTGTGAATTGAATCTCCTCTGTGGCTGAGGGCAGCCTATATTATTTTGGGGCAAATGAATAGATAGCTGAACCCCCAGCTTTGCCCCCTTGAATCCCACTTTCCTGGTTTGTTAGCTTAAAGTTGCAACCTGCTGCTTATATCTCATCCTTGTGCCTGTCAGTAGTCATCTCTGTGTCTGGATCAGTAAGACTAAGCCAACTAGTGAACTTGTCGTCTTATCTCCTTGCCGCAAACTTACATGMATTACCTATTCTTGGATACTTATAGTATTTATGCTTTTGCTAACCAGATTAGCTCAGGCATAGCAGAGCTCAGAACACAAACCCATCTCTTGGCATTAACTTAGCCTGGGCTGGATGTCATTTTACAGTAGTTGCACAAAAAGAGTAACTAGCAACAGCACTTGCAAATCACAGATTATATTGTATTGGTTTAGCTCATATTGTTTGCTTTAAATTTATATTGTGCTTTAAATGCCAGCCATTAAAATTATTAGGGCAAGGTTTGCCCTCAGTTTACAGCCCCTCTCCCCAGCAGCTCATAAGAGCAGCTTATTGTCTTGGTCTCTCTTTAGTTGTGCAGTAGAAGTCACAGAGAGTATCCAAACAGCTGTAAGACAGCCCAGAGCTCTTTCACTTGCAGACAAGATTTGCACTTAGAAATCCAGGTACAGAATCAAGCAAAGTGCATTAGAAAGCTGCATTTAACTTACTCAGCCTGATCCATGGCCTAAATCCATGACATCTCTCTGGGTGGAGTGATGCAAAAGGGACTAAGAATTAAAAAGGTTCACCTCGTCTTTGGCAATAGGTTATTCTGAGTTCTCATCTAAGCCTAAGGAAGAGCATTCATTTTTCAAGGGGACTATTTTATTAACGTATTCTTTTTGACTGTTGTTATCCTCTCTCATGTGCTGCTTTGCATTTTGCTAGTATGTCCTCACATGTAAAACATAGCTTTTAAATAGCTTCAGTCTTGCATACCCAGCTTTCTGTGGATCTTTCAGTGTGTGAAAACAAGATTTGTGGCAGAGAAGCTAATGCAGTCGTAAGCACAGAGATGCCAGAGACTCTTCTCCAGGGCCCTTAAATAGGTGAATATGATCTTATTCTGACTTGTGACAAATCCTGGTGGAGAAATGTCAGTAGTGTTTACACAGAAGCCTCTAGCTATCATGGACAGTGCAAAATTAACCTTTCCATCACCACTGCTGGGACAACAATACAGTTGCCGAGTTTTTCCAAAAAGAAGACAAAACAAGTAATGTGAGGATCAGGCAGACAGAAGAGAAGGAAGCAGGAGTAGATGTGTTGCCAAACACAGACCTGGAGAGCATAGCCCCTATGAAGCTGACCACACTTTGCAAGGTGTGACAAGCTGAACAAGACATGAGTTATTTGAGAGTCATACTGGGCAGTTATGCAGTCATGCCTGATGAGGTCAATACCAAAATTTGTCCAGAATTCTTCAGTGGAAGTTTGAACCAAAATCACCACTATGTTCCAAGCTCTCTTCTATCATTACATATGTGATGCTCATCTCTCAGCTTCCATAGGATAGTTTAAGTGTGAGACAAAGTCAGACTGTCATTTCAGAAACCCGAAGTACACTTTGCCRTGCAACTCCCCAACTGCACAGTAACAGTGCACGTGATGATCTGCGGACATGAGGAGAGACGCAGGAGGAGTCAATAGGAGACAGCAGTGGAAAAGAAGCTAACATGATCCTCCCGTTAAAGGTCAAGACAACTATAGCGTACATTGTATCACTACTGATGGCTGAAAAAGTCCATGAAAGACTCAGAAGCTCTGAAAGAGCAGGGAGTGGGTAGCTCGTGTGGAAAGAGCCGGGCAGATGGCAACGTGGCAAGAAGACACAAGGAGTGGAAAAGCACTAGCACTTCCCCAGGAAGAAGCATGGCAAAAAGGCATAGGAGAAAAAGGGATCTGGAGATTCGGTTGTAAGAGAACCAGTGGAGGTGTCTAAATGAGGAGAGCTGAAAGTGTCTCTGCAGGGGGAATACAGCAGATTACAGCTACAACAGTTTTCTACACAAGGTTAAGATAACAGAGGGAGGGAGGAGAGTGAAAAAGCAGATTTTTTTTGCTGAGACGTGATACAGATGAGAATTTTTTGTAACTGCAACAGCAGGAAAAACAGGAGCAAAGAATTGGATTTTAGGAGTGTCAAAGAGAGCAAAAAAGTGGAACTGGTCACTGCCTGGGCTCGGGAGAGGAGAGAGATGACACCGCAGATTTGTATAATGGGGAATTGCAAGAAGATGGCAGCAACCCAGGCACACTGTTGAAAAACTCCTCTGTTGCCTCATGCCTTTTGCTGGAGATGGAGATGGAGCTCTGTCAATAGCTTTGGCTGGAAACCGTGCTGGAAAACCACAAAGCTTTTCACTCTTTGCAGCAAGAGTAGTTTGCGAACTGTGTCACCCTCAGGTCAGGAGATACTGGGAGCAGAGGAAGGCAGGCACAAAACATGCAAACTTTGGGAGGCAGGAAGCTCTGTCTGCACCTGACATTCTGTTATTATTAACCAGAATAGCTATAAAGCCAAATTCTAGGAATAGGCCAGCTTTGAGCTTATGCATCACTATATGTATACACTTATAGGCTTTGTTGCTTTTTTGTAGGCTTTGTCTGGAGCAAAGGAGAGTGCTAGTGGTGACCAGGAAGCTGTGGTGTTCCCTGCACTGGTAACGGAAGGAAGTATTAACCAGGAAGAAATGGCTAAAAAGTCAGAGTTATTATCCTGGCTCTTTCAGAGACTTCATTACAGTATCAGCATCTTGCTTCTTCCAGATGTGCTGAGCAATTCTAGTTCCTGTGAAAGTCCAAGGCAGGTGCAGACATTTAGCTGCTTTGAAAATTATGAAATATCATACTCTTGTGTGAGCTTGGTCCTTAAATGCCATATGGACGTAACTGCCCTATGCTTCTTGACTCTGCAAATCAATGAAATATAACTATAATAGGCAGTTTAGACACAGCCTCTTTGTCTCAGCTCATGCTTTGGCAAAATTCAGGTACCCTGTTCACATAGTGGGTATGAAAGGGCATAAAGCTGTCATACCTGAAGCAAGAGGCATTGAAAAGCCAAAAAGTAGTGAGAAAAAAGAAAAATGGGGAGGGGGGGATGTTCCTGAAAAAAAATGTGTGTAAGAAAAGTAGAATGAGCATATTAGGAAAAAAAAGTCCTACTGTCTTCCAAATTGCCTGTAAAGGGATGGAGAGGAGGGAGAGATAAGAGGCAATATGATGCCAGCACTATCTTGTTGCTTTCCGCTATGCACTTTTCACTCTCTGTGAAGATCCCTGCAGCACTGACCCTGCAGCGGGCAGGGCGGGCAACCCAGGCAGGAGCAGCCATCGTGGCACTGAAGCCTGCTGCAGGCAGGCAGGGCAGAGCACCACGGCCAGCCTCGGACTCAGCCTTTGCCTGCTGGCTGCTGCATGAACAGCGCTTTCCAACTGGACTTAGAAACTAATTCACTCTCACAGGTTCATTAAATTATGTGGTTGCTTATCAAAAATAGTCAACAAATCCAGCCAGCATTCCTTGTGTTATATCACGATTGCAGGAAAAAATAGGCAAAAATGTGTTATGCTGGGAACAGTAGGGGTCTGGTTGTTCTTTTCCAGATATACTTTTCTGCTTTAGGGCTTTGCTTTAGGTTTCAAATGCCCTTTCTAGAGAGAGAAACTGTAGTCCCATTCCTGAGGCTTTTGGGTATCCTGACTCCTCTCTCCTTGCATTTTGGTCACTGGCTGTGCTCCTCAGAGGCCATTTCATCATGTTGTAAGGTAAGACAAGGCTGTGACCCAGATTCTGGTCTCTTGGGTGCTGTGGCTCAGCTGCATATACTAATGTTGCTTGGGGTTTCACTATTTCCACCCTTCCTACTGTTCTTGTAAATTTGATTTCCCACTGCAACACATAAAGAGCAACAATTCATGCTCCGAGGCATCATCTCTCACCTCTTTGTTCTCATCCATGAGAAAACATCCCTTTTAAAAGCACCTTGCTTATATGTATTTGGCCTTTGTTCTGTTTTATATTATTTAATATGTTCATTTAATTTTTTCTTTGATTCTTTCTATAGGACCTTAGATAAACACAGAACACTAAACAGAACTGCTGTTACTTCCCAGGACAATAAAAGCTAAGGGTCAAATGAAGAAAGAAAACATCACTTCAAGGTAGGCCTATAAAATCTAGTATTCCTGCATTTCAGGGCCCGTGCAGGAGGCTGCAGTACAAATTTCCACGTAACAGCTGGTTGCCATGTCCTACAAACACTTCTCCTGAGGAAAGCACATTGTTAGGCATTTTAAGGCCAGTGCCGGATAAGGAAAATCAGCGCAAGAGGCAGTAGCAGAGGATCACGGGAATCCTGACCACAGAATGCCAGATAACAATAGGTTATATTCATGTGTTGTTCTGCATTTTTCACTGGCTCCTTATATGGCTTTGTAAAACAGGTTTGAGCAAAGTTCAAAGACTGTCTTTGTCCTTCTCCACTTGTTTACTCAAGGGCAAGCAACTGGAATTACATATACCCAGTGCTTGTCAACACAGAGAACAAATTCCTGCCTGCACCTTTTCCAGTTACCTAAGAGCCAGGGAGAGTGAAACAAGCCTAATGCCAAGCACAGCATTTGAACAGTCCCCATCTTTGTGGTCAACAGACCACAATTTGTGGTCAAATTATTTATTGTCATGAGAGCTAATAATGTTGAAGAGGAAACAGACAACACAGTGTTGAGCCCTTTGGTTATATTTAACAGGTATAAAGGATTTTAAAGGATTTATTTATTAACCTCAAAAGCTCCCTGCTTTTGGAATTTTCATTTTTATTTGGAATAAGAAGCGTTTTAAATATTCTGACATGTTTTCCAAAGAAATCACTTAACCCATCACAGAAAGGTAGTAATCTTGGGGCTAGAACACCACAGCTGGGAAATAATAGCTCATTGCTTTATTCAGAGTTTGGAAGGGGCATATGACCAGCTGATCCCATTTCAGCAAATCATCTCTRTGCAAAGCTTGTGTCTATTTGTTGTTTCTTTCATAATAGCATCAGAGAGGCTTCTGAATATGTGCATCTGGCCCACACTAATATTTAAAAAAGGTTTTAAGGTTCCTGCCCAACACCTTTTATGTGTGAAATCCCTTTCTACATACAATTCAATAATATTTTTGTAAATATTTTTATTGTAATTCAGGTGGCCATAGCACAGGGAGCATTCAGAAGGATCCCACTCACTGGACCGAGTCGCTCGGGAGGGRTCGAATTCAACCCTCGGCATGCTTCAACAGCCCAGGCTGTGCCAAGCTTTCTTCTGCTTTTCCTCCTTGGAGCTGCCCTATGCTTGTGCATTAAAAGAAAACTGCAGCCACATTACTGAGGCCAGCAGCATGAAAGTACAGTGCAAGAAGCACTTGTCACCATGAATAAACATTGAAATGCATTTTTTTTTAAGTTGCTAATTTCACTTGGCATTTCTGAGCCTAGCACTGGAAACATCTATCTTCTTAAAAAGTGATGTCATTTGTGACACTAGTAGTATTAGAAGAGACTGCAAACGAGTTTTGAACCTGCTTTAATAATGATTTAACAACCAGGAAAGTAATCAATATTTTAAGGATAAATTTTCTACTGTGCCTTCAGCAGACTCCATTTGTGCCCATACAGAACTGTGTCCGTGGATCTCCAGGTAAAAATACCTGAGCATGTATGTCAAAAACGTACATGTGAAATATTACACCTGCAACACTTAGTGCCCAACATGGAGTTTATATTCAGACCCGAATTAAAAATTCCTTCCTCTTTCCCCAGGCTGTGATAAACTCAATCCCATCTCTCTCTCTGATGAATTTGTAAATAAATCTTTATACTTTTTTGTTATTATATATTTTTGTGTTTAAAAACAGCAACAAATCTGGGGCTTTTTTGATATAGCATAATATCTAGCACAAGGTAATATCATTTCATTACTGATGGACTTGGATGACATTTGGATTTCACATCCTTGTCACAAAATGAGACTATGGCATTCTAAACTGCTTGGATAATTGATGTGCAGATACTTCAAAAAAATGGAAAATCCAAACTGGCTGGTTTAAGAAGGAAAAAAACAAAAAGACTAAGAGCTCAGTTTTCTTCCTTTTTTAATGCTGGCTCATTCCATGGCTATGACACTGAAAGTGGAAACATTTGAAAAAAAATTTTTTTTTTTCTGCGTGAATTGTTCTTATGTAATTTCATTCCTACATAAGCAATAATTTTATAAGGTTATGTAATCATAGGCAAAGCTTCTGGAAATATCACATGCAAGTATGGAATCTATGTCCTTCCTTCTCAGGAGAGACAGTCCAGTATTTTCTAAAGTAAGTAGTAATTAGATTATCTGGATTATCTCGTTATTAGAATACCTATCTAATGGGGCATCATTTGTTTTACTGAAGAGTAGGTACTCTGAACTTTCCAAACTTGAGTCACTCAAAATCACAACTCCCTTCAAAAGTCTTGGTCCTGCAGCAAAATTCTATCTATGACCTCATTTTCCTAAGTTTTTTTTTAATATCACCCATAGCACTGTAGGATTTGACCCAAGACTGTTCCTACCAAAATACTGATGAAAATTTTTTCCACCTCTTTTCTCAAAATTAAAATCCTTGTGTGTATTATGCCAGCAAGAGTAATAGTTACATTTTCATTGTAGAGTACATGTAATATGCACATGCCTTTGGAAACTGATGCTGAGCCGACCTGGAGCTGAATGGGCCTCTTCTCAGTGGCAAGGCAGTTGGATTACACCACACAGGAGCTCATCTGAGCTTTAGTTCAAAACTTGGTGCCATATACAATAAAGTGTAAAAAGAACCACTCTTTTGCTTTTTTTTGGATCCTCTTCTTTTGGAGGTGGACCAGGTGTCATAAAATACAACTGGGGAAGCCAAGCCCACACGGACAAGCTTGTGCTGGGGGACCTTGCCATGCTGAGTGCCTGCAGTGGCCTGGGAAGGAGCAGAGCTGGCAGCACAGCCCCGGGGAGCTGACAAAGGTGGTGCCTTCAGATGCAGAGTAGAAATCTGGCCTGCTGCCCCGGTGCTGTTCTTCCAGCCATCAGGCCACATATTGGCACTCCTGGGCTATGGGCAGTGGAAAGATTCAGGTGAGACAGGAGGGAAGTCTGTGTTTGGTGTTGCATGGTTGCTTGTCTCTGTATGCTGGCCAGCTGTGTGAGGAAGTCACATAGGAAGAGAAGGGGTCCTTCGTCTCAATGACCAAGGTTAGGTGGCACGTCCGAGCAAGCGGGGCTGCTGATTTGGCAGCAGTGAATAGAGGAAGAAGATTGCAGAGGTGGTGATAGGTGGTGGGTAGAGTATGGAGGGAAATGGAGTCAGGCTGCAAGTGGCACCAAGCAAAAACTGACTGGGATTTTGCTTAAAGGATGTGCTACAGTAAAAGCTAGCTCAGACAGGGGGAGCTGAGACTGAAGTTAACAGTAAAAGAGTCCCAAAAAGCTAAACACTGTTTTCCTTTCCCTAGTCCTTACTCTGAATTTATCTCAGGTTTCATTTGAAACAGGAACGGTATGGAAGGGATTATCCTCTTCCTGACTACCCATTCTCCAACTTCCATTGATGCTCAGAAATCAGGCTATGCCCTGCTAGTCATTCAAGATATTACTGACTTGGGGAACTTGTGTGCCCATATGTGCATGTGTGTGAGCAGGTAACTGAGACAGTCTGTACTTCCATCCCTAATGCAAAGTGCCAGCCCAATACTTCCAGCCTAACTTAAATTTGGAAACCTGTGAAGTAGAGCAAATGTTTTCTTGTGTGTGTTGCAGAGAGGCCCTTGTGGGAAGCACAAAGGATTAGGCAGGATGCTGAGGATATGAAGACAAATGTTTTGGTAGTCCACCTGAGTCGGTTTCCAGTCATTGAAGTGAGTGTCTGCTTGCATCCTTGCAAAGAAAAGCCTTCAAAACTGGAGGCAGGCAGGCAGTGGCCTGTGGAGAGGCTGATGGGGCTGCTGGGAGGTGTGAGTGGCCCCAGTGCATTGCGGCTGGCTGCAGCATGGTGCTGCTGCCCCGCCGTCCTGGCCACACTCAGATGGGAGCACTTAGATGGGAGATGCCTCAGGAATACCTGGGCACCAGGATGCTGAGGAAGCTTCAGCTTCCCACTGAGGGGAGCGATGCCAGGCCTAGGCTGTGCAAGCCCCACACAGAAAGGAGAGGCCAGATGAAAACCCTCTTGGAGCTCCACGCCGGGCTGGAGGGGCTAACCTAACACTGCGGTATGATATTCAATCAGCTGCTGACAGTGAAGACTTACTTGTCCTCCAAAAGCCCAAGAAGTTGTATTGAAATAAACCTGACAAAAACATTTTGCCGGAGCAGGTTTCCACAGRAAAATATTACCTCCATGACTTGGCATCTTCCCACAAAATATGCCTGGATGGTCTTCACTAGCCTTCCTACTTCATTTTCTGACTGTGTGAACCCACAGCCTCCCAAAGCTACTCATTTCCCCATGTTTCCTCAGTTTACCAAGGGAAACATCTGCAAAGCACTTTGTCAAACTATAAGTTTTAAAAAATTTCTCTACTGAAAGGAACAAAATAATAAAATACCATATCCTCACCTCAGCAAGCACCCTGCTTTTGGAATTTTCATTTTTATTTGGAATAAGAAGCGTTTTAAATATGTAAACAGCCCTGCATGATTTTATTGCCAACTGAGAGGCAAATGCGGATATTTTAGATGTCACAGTTCTTAATGGTATCTCTATCATGCATATGTCTTAGAAAAGAGGAGTATCATGTCACACAGATCTAGGGGTTCACTGCCGGGCAGAGAACACTGAGGAGAGGAGAAGAGCATTGGCTATGCAAACAGACCATTAATTACAGACTGCAAGGTTGGGGATGGGCTTTCCATAGTCTGACTTGGTGGAAGGTGTGCTCAGCCTTTGAAAGCCTAAGACGTACTAGAACAAGGGGTGACAAATGGTTTAATGATTACAGGATGGTACACCACGTCTGGATCCTTGGACTGACTGGACTCCTGACCTGTTGTATAACTGTAAGCAAATTCTTCTACTGTTCCAGTCCAAATCCTGCTGTCTGCATCCAGGCAAAACTGCCATTGTAATGTCTTGTCTTGACGAATGTTTTATGAGTAAGCACAATACTGCTGTCTCCTTTCTCTTGCCCACAGCAAGTTCTCCTGGCATCATAGTCCCCTGAGGGACAAAAACTGGATGTAGCATGTTTTGGTGACAGGTTCAGATCAAAAACATATCTGAATATCAGAGTATAGCAGTAGCGACCCACTTTCACTCCTTTATTTCCTCCTCTCATCCATGATTCTCGAAAATCACTTGCCTCCAGCATTGTCACTTCTTTAACTCCCAGACCAGATCTGCTGTGCCAGAGCACCCCATGACTCAGAGAGATCCAAAAAGCCTGAGCTTAGCAGCATGTCCACTGAACTGAGACAAATAAGATGAGCAGGTCAGTCTGACGAGCTAATCAGAACTCTCCTCTAGGAAAGATTATGCTTCCAGGACATACTCCACATATTGCAGAAAGCATGTGGAATAGAGCCAAGGCAGAGGCACCAACTCCAGCACAACCCATGTCCCCTCAGGCTTGCAGATCCTCAAGGATGGTTTGCCTTTTGACCTAATATTCAGAACCCTTAAAAGTACAAAATCTCTTCCCTTACCTTCCTTCTTAGCAGAGGAGTGCTTCTTATCCAATCAATTTCTCTATTTTATTTTGTGCAAACATGAGGGATTCTGCAGCTCCTGAAAAAACGTCTCCAAGTGTGTAAGACAAAGTTGGTACAGAACAGACTCTCTGAGATTCCTCACATCTCCTCCATATGAGCCCTTAAGGCCCCTATTTGTGAACCTAGTGAATCTTGGAAGGTTGCTTAGCTATGGCAGGACTGAAGTTATTAAATCACTTTTCTCTCTCAGACAGGAAGAACACATGTGACAGAAGACCTGAAGATAAGTCTACACAGCTTCATGAACATGATTTCAACTTCACATCCACTAATATGGCTGGAGGCAAATGTCCTCAAATTTGCTACTCATTGTCACTCTAATTTTTTTTTTCCCTTAGACACCCTACTGCATCTTTCTCAGTCCTGCAAGCACAACAAGAAGAGCTCTGTTGAAGGAGTAAATAAACCATTGATTTACAAGCTCATCTTTTCTGATGTGAGCTCCTCTTATCTAGACTTATTGTTTACTAGTAGCCTTGTTCAAATATCACAAATATAGGAAATTGGCTAAATGCCACTCTGGGATTGACCCACTATTCACACATAGCAGTGGTCATATCCATTACATGCACAGCTTAACCTTCAGTGGCTTTGGAAGAACAGCAGATAACCGACAAACTGGAGCCCCTCTCTGCCGTAATGCGTACAGATCCACAGCTCTAGCTACTTCCAACCTACAAATTTAAGAGCCCCTTTAAAAACAAAAAAATCACACAACCTTTCTAAGAAAAGCCATTAAATGAGGTAGTAAGATTTTGTTTTGCTTTGTTTCCCTTATGTTTTGTTTAGGACAATTAGTGCTCACTAAATCTCCACTTCAGGATTTTGAACCTTGGTATTTTGTTTTCAGTCACAAGTGAAACAGCCTTTTTTTAGTTCTATTCTTCTTTATAATATTTACATTGGACAGGAATAGCAAGAATTTGCAAATCAATACAGACATGCTAAGGGAAGTTCTGTAAGAAAAATAATGCAGTTCTTATCTGCAATGTGCTTTTGTAATAAGACTCTCCTGCCACTGTTTTTCACTTATGGTAGCACCAAATTCACAGGCAGGTTTAATGTTGAAAATAAATAAGCAGTGACTGTGTGTGTGTGTGKGGGGGGGGAGTATGGTAGATACTGGGGCAGATCGTCAGCTGGTGTAAATCAGCCTAGGTCCATTGACTTTAGTGGAACCATGCCAACTTACCCCAGCTGAGAATCTGATTATTGTTTTGCAAGTTCTTGCATTAAAGATAAGCATTCACATTCTGCTCTGTTAGACTGGTGTAAGCGGGAGCAACTTCAATGAAGTCTCTGGAGTCCTGCTAGATTTACATTACCTGGAGAGCAGAATTTAGTTCAAAATCTTACTGACTGTTAAAGCAGTTTTTACCGCTGCCACATTTAATATATTTCCTTTTCCTTAAAAAAAGGAAAAAGAAAAAACAAGGAAATATCAAGCTGTCATGGAAATTCTCAACTAAATCTTTTTTCTCTGATTCTCATTTCCAGGCTTTGTGCAAATAGTTTATTTGATTTGACTCCTCCTGCACAAAAGGTTGCCCCTTCTGTTCTATCAAGGCTGGTATCAAGAAGAGAGAGAAAAAAAATGCACAGCTGGTAATACAGAGAACCCAAAAATATACAAAGATGTACCAGAGGGAATAGTCATCAACATAAAGTGAACAAGCACCCAGACTATTGATTACATGCTGCTCACAGAACACTAGGCATTTCTGCCAACTTCTTTCTACTCTTACACTGAGCTGCAGACAGCATGTTGTACTTTGCATCATCAGTTTTGATGAATAATGCACTGATAAACACTGCAGCCAATATTCTGGAGGAGCTGAGAAGCCAGATGTCATCTGGACCTCCGATAGTTTTAACCCTGGGTCTCTGACAGACACTGAAATAAACACTAGACATGCACCACAGAATGGGCAATTCTTAAGTGCAAGGTGAGGTACAATATTATACTGGCAGGCATATGAAAAATGAATGGATGCTGTAATTCTTTCGCAAACAACTTCAAGAGGTGCTGAAATGTTAAGAAAGTACCCTGGCACTAGCTGTTTGTGGGAAATATCTGCCAGGTGCATATCACTGTTTAGGTGGGGACACCCAAACAAAAGAAACCCTGCTGGCTGCCGCGGCTCAGACCTGCAAGGTGCTACCCCCCTCCATTTTGAGAGAAGTGACTGGAGTGCTCAGCACGCGCAGCACCGTGCAGCATGGGGACCCCTTTTTGGAAGAAAGGAGGCATCCTTCCTGTGGCTGTGGTTTTGATGTATTAGGATGGCAATCAGCTGGGCATCTCAGTGATATTCAAGACCCTTTCTCTTCATGTGCAGCACTGCATAGCGATGTTTCTCAAGCCTTTAAATATCATTTGGTATTTCCCTTATATGTATGCTCAACAGTGAGGCCTGTTTTTTTTTCTTTTAAGCAATCTGCTTGTGGGCCCCCTAGGTCTCCCTGCTGCTACAGCCAGGGCTCAGGGGATCTCAAGGCCTGTGTGAGTTTCCAAAGTGAGCACATTTTAGTGAGTCCTAGCAGCACCTGCTACCTTTTAAAATCTCACAAGTCCTAGCAACATCATCAGTGAGGTTATGCAGCCTTGAAAGTCAGCTATTCTCCCCACCCATCTCAGTAATCCAAGGTCTCAGCATGCCACGCAAGAGACTAAAACTTACTTTTTTAATAAAGAAGGGAAAGATTCTACCTTCCCCAGGATTACAGTGTAAAGGGCTCATTGCTAACTCAAAATTCTGTTTAAGGAAGATCTGCTTACATAAAAAGCCAAATTAGGCTCTCAAAAGCTCAGTGTCTGCCTAAGCAATGGAAGAGTAGTTTCTCTCTGCTGGCACTGCAGCATTGCTAGGGTCAGGAAGCCCCCTCATGGTTTGCTCACCAGGAGGAGGCTTGTATTATTTGAAGCATCCTAAATGTTCTGTTTTATTTTACCTAGAGCATTTCCCAAGAGAACTGCATATAGAAAAGGATACATATGGCTTAAATATCTGGGAGAGTGTCTTCCCTTTATTTACTTCCTCCACTTTCTTTTGCACCTGAGTAGCCATTCTTGGCATAGATGGCAAATGTTCTAAGACATGCCCTACTCCCACATTGAGGGGAAATCCAAAAATAGGCAGTATGCTGCTCATAATGCTATTTCTTTTCCATTCAGCTTGTCAAATAACTGGCAAATATCAAGCATGAATAAGGACCTCTAAGAGGTATGAAGCAATCCAAGAAGAAAGCTGGCATGCACCTGGAAGTGGTTAAAAACAAAGTAGCAGATCAGGAGACTCTTACACAGATAAGGGGTAAGCTGTAAAAAGACAGAGGCAGTGACTATAGTGGAATTTCAATTACACTGACATTGATGGGCATAGCAGTAGTGGAGTCATTAAGGATGGATGCATGTTTCTAAGTGTGGTACCAAAGTGTTTTTTCAGTTTGAGGAGCAATCAGCAAGACCAGGGGCTATTTTGGACTTAGTCCAAGGAAATGAAACTAGGTGAAATGAATAATATGGAAGATAATAAACCTTAGAGCTAGGTTATAATATCATCAAATTGGAAACACTTCTGAGAATATTTCTGAATGGTTATAAAAGTACAATAATTTTGAGGATGGAATGAGTTGAAGAAAGTTGATTGGAATAAACTGTTTGTGGACAATAATGGAAAAGCATGCAGTATTTAAGAAATGCAGGGACTGCTATTTCTATTCAGTGTATTAGAATCAAAGTCAAAATGATAACAAAAACAAGCTAATGTGGCCTCAACAAAATGTAATAAAGGTATCAAAATGCTTTCCTTATTTAAAAGGCCAGGCATCCTTGAAAAATGGGAAGGTTTGGCAGTTTTAAAATGAATGAGAACAACATCAAGAGAATACCAACAATGAATAATATCCATTAAATATTTCAATCAAGACTGAAGCCAAGTTGTTCAAGTGTATGCATGCAATGTAAATGGTAAAGAAGAAGAAGAAAAAAAGAAAGATGATAATGAAACATGGAGCACTCGTTCATATCTATTTCCACAAATTAAAGGACCAGTGTTCAGGCTTTCATTCAGGTGGCAGTTGCAGTGGCTTCAGCAGAGTGCTGGTACAAGCCAAGGCTATTTGGACAGGCACTGAAGGCAGGAGTGGGTCCTTAAGGAAGCTCAAGGCTGCCGGAATCCAGAGTAACCATTCCTATAAAATAGGAGTCTGATCCCCTTCTTGCGTTGTCGAAGGCCATTTGAAAGTGGCTACCTAAGAACCAGAGCGTGATCTACCCTGGCAACAAGGTGGTTATTTTCACTTGCCRCAACAACTTGGAAGATCCAAGCAGAAGAAGAACATCTTGATCCACATAAATTACTCAAAGGGCATGGTCAGATGATCAGAGAAGTGGTCCAAGCACATCTGTTTTATTTTGCAGAGAACAACCTAGCACACATGTGGCTACTCTCGGCTGACAAAGCAGCAGCTTCCAACTGAGACGGGGCAGCAACTTCTCAAAGTAAGCTAACTCATTCGTTTGCAGTTTACCTGTTTTCAACTGCCACGTCTGAGCAAACTGTCAGTTTCTTCTCCTGAATGCCACAATTTGTGATACCAGGGAGGACTCTGAGAGCAGTTTTAATTCTGCTCAACTAGTGGCATATGGGCCAGAGTCGCCTGGCTAAATCTTGCCTTGGCTAGTAAGAGAAAGGAAACCAAAGGCATCGCCTAATAAGAGTCTCTGCAGAGGGACAGACAGACGGCAGAAGATTGTGCAAACAAGACACTGCATGGTGGGCAAGGGGACGGCAGAAGATTGTGCAAACAAGACACTGCATGGTGGGCAAGGGGAATGTGCTGAGGAAAGTACTTTGCCTCTTCTTGGGGAGAAACAGGATGTCCTTGGTTGGAGCTTGCTGCAGTCAGCAACGAGCCTAGCCAGGCAGAGACAGGGCTCACCATGCCTGGCTGAGCAGCAGTTCATACCCCTGTAGGGATGTTGTTCAGCTGGCAGCGTCTCCCGCTGCTGTCCTGAGCACTGTGACAGAGCTTGCTGCTTCTCTCAGGGAAAGAGGTGCCAGAGCCTCCCTCCTCCCTTCCCCACAGCCCTCTATTTTTCAGTCCAGATCACAAGCCAGACATGCCATGATATGACCAATGAAGCCTGGCTCCAGACTTCTCCAGTGTCCAGAAAGGTTTGAATTACCTCTTTCAGTTCAACCTTGCAAAGTGGGCAGCCCAAGGTCCCAGGGTGTTTTCCATATCCCAGATTTCAAACTAGGCCCAATTTCTAGCACCCAAGCTCCAATAAAACTCTTCTGATTTGCAAGTATGCTTAAGCTGAAGATAAAATACTGAGTTTTCTTATGCTGGACTGATGACTCACAAACAGTCTCAAAGCCTTAGAAAGGACCAATTTAAGTGACTTTTTTTCTTCAGCTATGAATTTTATACTCTGTTTTCACTAGATACCTTCAGAACACAAGACTGAAAATGGGAAAAGGGCTTTTTGGAAACACACCGGTTGTCACATCAGTGAACTTCCAGCAAAATGCTGAAATCACATGGGGATGAATACTGAGGACAGCTGGTTTCTGGTTTTCACAGTTTGAAGAAATTTTACTGGCTGAAATATATTAAGCCCAATAATTGTATATTAAGCTCCACTGTGAGTCAGGTTCCCACAGTGGAGGCCAAAGCGAGGAACAGACTGGGGAGGATCATGGCTATTTTCTGGACCATACTGCCACCATGGGAATTAGGAACAATATTGTATTCAACAGAGTCTTACACAGAAGTAAAATGGTACAGGTCAGAGAGGAATTAGGCACTTAACCTGTGGAGTGGCAGAAATCGTGTATTTGGCTTCAAAGAGAAAGATGAAAAACAGTTGATTTTTTCCAGTTACATGTTGCAAAAATGAACCCAGCTCAAATTAGGTTTACCGAGTGACCCAAGTTGTAGATGGGGACCTTGCAGTTTTGGGCTGGGGTATTAAAGGCATCCAAACATCAGCAATAGTGTTCCCTTGAGGGATTTCACTCATCACTGAGACTCCTTGGCTCCTAACCGACCCCTGATCATGGTGGGAGAGGAGAGCTCTGATTGGAACTGGAGTATATTGCATGAATCCTCTCTCCCTCGAACATTTTGGCATCCACCAAGCACCAAGCGTCCCCCAGCTCCCACAGCAGACTGCCTCTCCCTGCAGCTGCTGCAGGACTGATTTACATGTCCTGCTGGCACTTGCGGGCACCCTACTAGCCTTTACTGTAATCTGATCTGAGGAGGTGGTTCACACTGTTCACAAAAATCACAAAATTTAGTGGAAATTTCAGGCCTGTGATAACGATCCAAATTTCCATGAGCCCATAAACCACTCTAAAAAATTAGTGGGGAGAGTGCAAGACCATGCATACCTGTGCAGAATTACTTGTCGACTAGGCAGGGAAGCAGAGAGGAGGATGTAGGAGGAGCAGGAACAAGTGCAACAGCAGCAATAATGCCTGGGCTACATCTTTGTTGCTAGAATTTCAGAACTATGGGTGCACAAACATCTCTTTCCAGAGAATTTTTTTTTTTTTTAAGTGAAGTCTGGAGGAAATGAGTTTGATGGTGATCCACAAAACCCTGGGAAGCTCAAATCAGGGTCTCCCTCCTTTCTCCAAGCACCCCAATTAAGTGAAGAACAAAGAAAGGATTGCACAAGCATAGGAACCAGAGTAAATTTTGTCTAAAAAATCATACCACGCAGCCTGACTGAGGAGCAGGGTGAGCCCCAGCCTTTGTGACGGTAGAACCTGCCACATATTTGCACTGGGTAATGAGCTCAGAGGAGGAGATTTAAAAGAAGACTTTGCATTGTTTCTGGAGTCTCTCAAGCATGGGGAGGGTGGAATTCCATCTGTTCACTTCAGCTCGGTTCAGTGAGCTGGTTCACTTTTAATGGTTCACTAGGCTGTGACACTTAGTAGAAATTATGGTAAATGTTTTTTAAAACCTTTACATTATCATTTAAGAAGCTGCATGACAAGATCACTGAAAAGCTAACCCTTTGATCTCTGCCTCTTGTGAGGTTTTTTGTCTGATAATGGAGACAATGTAGCATGTACCATTGAGGCTGGATAATGTGTTGGTGTGCTTATATTCATTTTGCCTGCTATCTTAATGGCATCCTATATGGGTGTTTTTTTTCATGCAACTACAAAAAAACACAGATTATTGCACTCAAAATCTGTAGTCACCTTAGCAGTTCCCATATAGCTCTTCATATGTGAGGAGAGGTGATAAACAGCTCCTATGCCAGCTCAGATAGGAAGCACCCTATGTTACTGATCAGGTGGAATTCCACTTGGTCTGCTTGAGTGACTCTTTGAACAATGTAAATCATTAAGTAAAGTCTTTGCAGTGGTGCAGAAAGGTGATGGGGGAAGGGAGCGCTATATCTGGTGCTTGTTCAATGCAGTTTCACAGGAAGTCTGTCTATTTTCCATAAACCTTTGAGGAAGACCAAGTGGTGGTAACTTTTCAAGTTAAATTTGACTTGAAAAGCATGAACAGAAAGTCACCATAAATTCTTACACATTTCTGGGTTTAATCAGCATTTAGGATTCTTTTCTACCTACCTTTGCTCCTTACCATCACAATTTTCAGCACTTTTCTTGTATAAATCTGTTTTTTTCCATCTGGAGGAAAGTCTATGGAGTATTTGCAAAGCTTGTAGCAACCATTTGGATGTCTTCACTGCTGTAGGAATGGGCCCTATAAGGACCAGCAGAAAATTTATCTTTTTGCACAGAGGAAGGAAAACACACACAAATGAACTCAAACTCCCCAGAGATCCATGTTTTGCAAAGCTTTCTGCTGCCTTTGCTCTAGTCAAAGGGAATGATGTGCAGCTTCCCCAAGCAGACCACCCCCATCAAAGACACTGCGCAGGGGGAATGTCTGGAAAGTGGGCAGTGTGAAAAGCAAAGCACAGGTACAGATCCCAGCCTTTAGAGCTCACTCCCACCTTTGCCAGCATTCAACAATTCATTACTTTAGCCTGGTGCTAGGCAACAGATATAAAGTGCAGATTCAGATCAATTTTTTTTCCTTTATATCTGGATTTGTCCTGACCCAGGGCATGGGTTTAGGCATGAGTTCAAGCCCATCTCTATATGAACACATTCTATAGGAAATGGAAATCTCAAAGGTATAAATTTTGAACTGGGACAGTGTGCATACCATCAGCTTCATTATGTTCAGATTTCACTGAAGATCATGGATAGCACACTTTACATATAGGATTTCAGGCATCATGAAGGAAAACTCTGAAGTAAAATGTAGTTAAATGACACCAGCAAGTTCTTGCTACAGTTGTCTCCTGCGTTGGACGTCTCTCTGAAAAATGCTCTGTCGCTTTCCTCCTGCAAAGTAGAATCTACCCAAAGAGCAGAAGAAAACTCAGATCATTTAGGGAAAGGCTGATAACCATAGCTGAGAAGAGACAGGGAAAAGAATACCGAGAGAGGAAGAGGGAGAAAGAAGCAAGGACTTCAGCTGAATTTCAGTTGGAAGAATATGATACTTTGGACAAGCTAGTGATAATCAAGAGGAAAGGAGGAGATCTTTTTGAAGTAAAAGGGCTGGCTGGGATCCCAGCTGCAGGTAGCTTCATATTGTCCCCTCTAGCTGCCGGTTTGAGTTTTGTCCTTGAGAATGTGCCTGACATCTAAACCAGCATAAATAAATTAAGCAAAAGCAAACAGCTAAATACTGACACCACAGATGAGTTTTCCATTGTTCCAGCATCTTCTATGCACTGCACAGTGCCGGTGACCCGAGACCACCCACGCAGCTTAGGAGTGTCCCAGGCTGGGGAAGCCCTCAGACCTCTCGGACGTTGGTTGCCTCTGCCTATCTCTGACTTGTCTCAAACAGAGGCACTAACAAAATCTCCCACCCCTCCTCAACTCTGTGATGAAATATAAGTCCAAATATTTCCTTTCAAGTACTGGCCAAGTCCCAGTCTTCTTTTTTCTCTTGTAGATTTACAGAAGTTCATTTGAACTCCAATGTCATTGCAGCACAGTGGCCAGTGCATGCTTTATGCTGTGGGGACATGCTACCTCTCAGTCTAAAAGTGGAGGAATCCTTCCTGCAGAAATATCCATATCTCATGAAGCTGGAAAAGCATAGCCAATATAAAGCAAATAAATCTATCTTCATGTGGACTTTGACTGGTATCAAACTGGCTCATTTATTGCCACAACTCTTTGCTGGGAGATTTTTGTTCTGCTGTAGAGCTGCTAAATTCCCCTTGAGTGCTATTAGTGTTGCTGCTTTTTATGTCTCTCTCCATGACACTACTCAATGCAAGTTATAATTAACTCAGACGAAGTAGAAAAAGACGGACTCTCTCTGTATAAGAGGAGGTGGGTACAGAACAGGAAAAGATAATGCCAAATAACATGGGCTTTCTATTAACCCCAAAATACTTGGGCCTTGGTTATTTTTAGACCTCACCTTTCAACTGAGAGGCAGACCAAAGTCTGTTGTCAGCTACAAATTATGGCAATTTGGATTGATTTTCAGGGCTGAGGGGACACTTGAATGATATGTAGACCTTTGTACTGGCCTTTTGCACAAGGCTGGGTTTTAGCCCTGGAAAAACAACAGAATTCATCTCTGGCTGAGATCCCAGTGCCAAAGGTGAAAATGTAGCTCTTCTCCAGTAACACTGGACAATCCTGAGAGTAATTTATTGCTTAACCATTTAAGATTTAAATGCCAAATGCAGGAGCAATCATGCCTCCTGTAGATTCCCACATTTGTGCATGTACACACAAGCTGGAGGGCTATTATGGAACTGAGTCATGCAAAGGCAGGCTGAGAGAGGGGAGCATAGCTTTTTAGAAGATGCATACACTTAAATATGATCCTGGCTACTTTGCTTCTCTTTTTTCAAGCACTGAATTGTGGAAGAAGAATCAGCTAGCAAAACTAGCAAACTAATGAACACATCACAGATGCTTTGGGCACAGAAATTGTTTCCCTAGTAGCAAATAGTGAATGTTTATAGGACCTTAGTGATCAGCTCACAGAATTCTTGGAAGTCGACAAGAAAAAATAAAGTGTCCTGAGAAGTTTACTGACTTTGGCCTCTCTCCTGCAGGTACCTACAGTCATAAGTAACTTTATACAGCTGATTAAACCTACCAAGTTCAGCAGGACCACTCATATGTGCACATTACTCACCTGGGTCTCCGTAATGTAAGCTCACAATCTAAATAGTTCATACTTTTGAACTATTCAAAAGTGAATTTCTGAACCAAGAAGCCATTTGAATAACTAGTGTGCTATTTTGATCTGCATTCTAATTTGAAAACTCATTATTATTTACATGATAAACATAAATGGTGCATTTGGAGTTGTTATGGTCCATCATGTAAATCTGCATTTAAGCATTATGAAAAAGAGGATTTGTGACTCAGTAGATCATATTAGCTTTAAAGCAGCTATTCCTGTTGATCAAATCTATTTTCTCACTGCCCAATGTGCAGCAAGTCCATGTGATAAAAAATCCTTATGACACATTTACTGCTGTGTGAAATGATATGGTCATTTTTAATTTCTTTGTATTTTTCCTGTAATACTCTAAGCTGCTTGGCATTTTCAGAGTAGGACAGCAGTCTTACTCTAGGTGGCCCTAGTTAGAGCTCAGCCAGACTACAGTGCGTGACAGGCTCCCATAGATTTAACAAAGGTTCCCACAGATATTTCCCCCCTCACTCAGGGATGCCTGGGACACTCTCTGGGCATGTCCTCCTCACGAAAAAGGTATCATCAGCTCTATATACTGCTTCCCTGGCCAGAAAACCTCAGCTTCTTACTCTTATTTCCTCCTATTTTGGGCCATTATCTCACTGATCCATTGTACTTCATTATCGCACTAACCTGGTAGCATTTATAGCTGACATCCCCTCCCAGCAGAAGTTTTTCCAAGCAGATTCAGTAGCAACAAATGTGGCGGTCTCTGGTAAGCAGTGCTCTCTGCGGCTGCGGCAGCTCAGCACTCCTGAGCGCTCCGATAACCACCAGGTCTGCTCTGCCATGGGAACAGGTAGTCAGAGGCAGACTCATTTTTCCTTCCGTTCCTCAGGTTGGCAGTCCCACACAGACAGATGAAGGTATCTCCCGAATGCAGGAAAAGGTCTCTACAGCTGGTGCTGTAGGGAGAGGCAATAGCTCTTCTGTCTTGTGCATGGCAGTACATGCTTTCCTTGCTTCACACTGGGCCAAAAAGACAAATTTCAGTCTTCTCGCTACTCCTGTCAAAGCTGCATCAAAAGCGTGTGTATTCAGAAAGGGCTGAAAACGTTAACCAGAGAGATCAGCCTTAGCATTTTCTCATGAGCTGGAAATTAATTTCTTTGTTGTTTCCACCCCAAGTGCAATCAAAAGATATCCACAATTATTGCAACTTTACTTTTGTAGCATGAAGTTTTAGGACTGTTAATGAGCTAAGGTTTTTAGGATATTCTTAACTGACACAATTTTGTACATATTCTCTACGTGTGCTTGGCAGGGAGATAGATACGGAGGCAAATTTTCGTCCCCTTGGCCTCCTGCAGTAGAGGTACTCTGTATTCTTTTCACTCTCTCCACTTTAGTGACATTTTTAAGGCTTGTTTTGCCAAGGAAGAGGAAGGAAACTTCAGCCCAGATCATCAATGATTTCTAGAAACCAATACATTTAAGAAAGCCAACCCTTTGTTATTAAAACTGACATTATCCTTACAAGGCCCCAAAGGTCGCTGCATTAGCCAGAGCTTGTCTAAGACCCCCACAAATACTGCTTCCCCCCCCTTGAGTAGGACACCAAGCAGTGGCATGCCAACCCCAAGTGCAGCTGCATGTTACAGACCTTCTTGGGTGCAATTGATAGTGATTTGAAACCAGGAGATGAGTCAGGGAGAATGAAAGGAACAGGCAAACTGTAAGACAAATGAAACTGCAAAATAAGGGTAACATTCCACCTAGCAGATGTTCTATATTCCTCCAATCTTGTTACCTTTGTTTAAATGTTTGAATCAATGCTCTTAGTTTAATAAGCAAAGCAGACGCAAGATTTACAGCTAAGTGTTAGGAGTGAATGTCAAGGCACAGAGAGCGATCTGCATGTCTCCCGGGACTGTGGTTTTTGGTCCAGGATGAGAAACCTGTTGATGGAATTGTTTCCAGATTATATCCCACTGGCCCTGATTACCTTGATGTTGGGGAAGTGTCTCGAGGGACGTAAATTGCCTAGAATCATTTGCAACAGCTGCCAGGAACTGMGATTCTCTGTTATTACAAAAGCAATCTCCCTTCCTGGGAATTTGATTTGCAAAAATAGAAGAATTAACAGAAATAGAAAGAAAGATTTAAAATACGATCAGTTTCCAAAAACTAGGGACCCCATGCTGCTACCCTTTTTTCACACTGGTATCCCTCATGAAATCAAATGGGAATAATTATAGAAGCAACTGTCACAAGATGGTACACACTTATGAAAAACAAATTTCTCCCTTGATTTTAGGCAGGTGTCAGTCAATATTTCTTGCAGAAGAAATCTCTCTTTTAAGCTTAGCATATTTTCTGGAACAATGGATATTGAATTGTGTCTGTTAATATAATCACTTGACATCTACCGTTTTGTGTATTTCGTGTTCCAGTGAAACCTTCTCTGTATCACTAATGAAATAATTTTTTTATGTTCTCAATAATCATTATTCTCTTTAATGAAAAGTTAGGACAGATCCTTCAGTCCTTACATGTGGGAATAATTTCTACCCTCACATTACTTTCTTGAGTAACTTAAGCTGACTTGAGCGAATTAAAGTTTTGTAGGGATGGATTGTTCATAACTTAAGTGCTAATTGACATCTATTTCAGAACATGACATTCCAGAATAAACCTTACTTTAAGACATTAATGTAATTATGGTTTTTATAACAATTGGTATAATTATGTTTTTGGTAATAACTAATAACTCACTGTAGTGGAAGGTAACGTTATGTTTCCTGCCAGCTGCCTTCAAAAATTCTTTGTCAGAGACAGTGAGAAAATCTGTCCTGACTCACATAAAGCATCTCCCACAAACATTGTGGTGTAAAAGAACATGAGACTTCTGTCTTTTAATTTTGAGGCACAACTAATTCAGCAGACTAATTCTCGTGCTTGAAAATTTTAGAATTCTTTCCTAGTGTCACAAACAAAACAAATTGTTTCATTTCAATGCCTTTGCATCGGAAAAAGAGTCAGGTCCAGATGCAGTAGTCAGTCTAAGAAGTGATTAATAGCTAAAGTGAGCTGCTAGTACTTTATTTCCTATCCCTTGCTCTGCCTCCTCTTTAACACTCAGGCAACTGTCAGAAATGGACCTAGCTATTGCAGATGACAAGAGGTAAATGCCTTCGTGTTGTCCTCCAAAGGTTAAGGTTTACCAACCTCTGTTGGAAGCCACAATCTCCAATAACCATTAATCCACTAAACTCCAGTACGAGTGAGCATATTTATGGCTGCAGTCACTAAAGGGTGAAATAAAGATTAGTTTTTAGTTAGGAACGCAAAGCTTTTTAGATCAATACAAACCCACTGCTGAAATCAATCTAAAGTTTGGAATTTTTAAGTAAAGATTTACTGGGCTTCCTTGTACAGTTAATTTTCCAAAGGGGGAATAGTCTCAGCAATGTTACATAGTAATCAAATTGAGTAAACACTAGTCAGTTCATAAACTGACCTCAGTTATGCACATAGCAAATGACTGTACAGCAATAAAAACACCCATAACGTGGATAGTAAATTTGCCAATAAACAGGTAAAGCCAAAATGCACATATAGACTAACATGATAAAATATTAGCAGCTACATTTGCCTATTTGAAAGCATAAATAATCAATAGACATTAATAATGAAGTTGTTCATGCGTTTCTTTATTACTGTGCATATTAAGTGTTTCAATTATTTCTACTTAGTTTGATAGATAAATGTATATGCACATTTTATGCCAGGCACTGAAAAGAATATAGGATTACTCTTCAAAACAAAAGCTACTGTTTAGATGAAAGAACAAGTGGACTGGAAATACACAGCTTGTTATACCCCTCTGCTGTTCATGTTTGATGTATGTATACAATTTATTATGCAATTTCTTGAGATTTGACAAAGTAATTGTCTGGCAAACCATAGCTTTAATGATGGTTTTTCTGCTTCATACGAAAAGTCTGAAGGTAGTGTAGGAAAATGACTTAATAGATCAGTGTCTATAAATGCTGTTAATGTGTATTATATATATATGTAAAATGGTAACCCAAGTTATTTTCTGAGTTACCACACAATATGTTGTGAGATTCCATGTGGTAAATTCATTTTTTGTCATCATACTGCATGAAATCTTATATGTTGAGCTGTAGCTTCCAAAATAACTTGGGTCACTGCTGTAGCTTTAGCCTTGGTGTCTGTCGCTGGGAGTTCTTGACTGTGGACCAAGGGCTGTGAAGAAGCCTAGATGTTAACATAGCACCATCGTGGCTTAAAAAAAGCCAGAGTTTCCATTGTTAATCCCATTTTAAAGGGCTTCTCGCTTGGCAGTTAAAATCCATTCAGGTCTGAAACCAAAGTCAAGGTGCAATATATAAATTTCCTTTTAATCATATGTGTTTTAAATCATTGCAGCTATTCTTGAGATGAGGAGGACAGAAATCCTAAAGTTTTATTATTCTGAACAATTTTGCAGTCTTTTGTAACTAGAAGACGTCTAATTTTAAAAAATGAAATTTCTCAGCAGAGGGATGTTCTTCATTTTGCCTGTCTCTCTGTTTTATCATTGGTAAAAGACTATTGGTCAGATTCATAGCTTCTGTGAGCAAGCGCTGAGTCCACTAGGACCATACTTGTACTTCAGCAATGAGCCTTTGTCTGCTGAGGAGCTGTAATTGAATGACTTTAAAATGGAATCCGTTCTTATTTTCCTCCAATGCCATTTCTCAGTCCTAGGATATCTGGGATGTTTACTTATGCCTTGGTATAAATGATTATGAAGCACCAGGAAGGCAGGAAGATGTTCTCTCGCGAGCAATCAGTACCAGAAAATCACCCAGACAACCTGAGCCAGAGAAAAAAAAAGAGATGATGTTCTGATGACTGTGCTCTGACACCAAGTATCATTTTGTTCTATTTCATCTCCATTTTTTAAAAGTAATGATATCTACCTTCATGCTCGCTTTTTGTCTCCCATACACTGCTCATGATGAATTTGATTGTTGATAACAGGGAAAATTTTAGTCTTCTGTGAACCCACTGGTACAACAGGAATTGGGCCAGTATTGATTTCCTCATGTTCCCCATTCGGCACCATGGAAACATTTGAAAAGGTGAGAGGGGGACACTTCCAGCTGCGAGTGGGTGGGATGCTGCCATCTGCCAACGCAGACCTCAGATGATCTGCTTGTATTCGAAGACAATGTCACCCAGAGCCAAATAAAGGGGCATGTTTATTGTGTGAACCAGACGCTGGACTGACACAGCTGGCTGATGGCACGAACAGCCTTGCCAGCCATTCAGTGGTGACTTCTTTTTAGTTTCTACTGCTGGGGCCAGATTCAAATAGGAACCTAGACACAACTATCCACACTTCTGAGAAGTATGGAAACACTTTAACAAAGTAGAGAGATTATTTTCCTCCTCCCATTAACATTTTCTCCCCATTTAGAGAATCTGTTATCAAGCCTACATCTGATGAAAAAGGATATTTTTACAGGGCAATGCCAACCTCAGGTTTGCTATTTTGCAGTTGGACCTGGGAGAGACAAGACAGAGATCCCTGTACATCTGGGTAGCTAGTCGGGCTAAGTCTGAGATGCTACTGGAGTTCACCAAAAGCACAGTGCCTAGATAGTGAGGGTCAACTCCACTTAGCGGAATAATGCTTGACCTTCACTGGCTACATAAAGTTAAAAATTACCTAGTTTTAATCTCATGTAGCCAGGTCTCCACACTTTTTTTCCCCCCCTTCTGCAAAATAGCTAACTTGAGTTAGCAGTTTCTCACTCTAAAAATGCATTTTTGGAATAAGGGGAAGAAACAGCACAGGAAACAATGTTGACTATTTCACAGTGCCGAATAGTTCTGCTTACTGAGAAAGTAATGATAGATGGTGTCAGTTAACAGAGCTCTCCTTTCCCCTCTGCAGCAGAACAAGGCTGCACTATTTAAACAGCCCTGTGAGAAGCCGCCAGGTCAGAACACACAGTGTGTTATCTTAGAAAGACAGGGCAAAGTGAGGCTGGAGGGTAAACCTTAACTTGCACTTACTTTGCTTTATAAACTTGTTTTTAACTTACACCCCCAACATGATGTTAATGAATAAATATCCTGGTAGTCAAAGTTAAAGCTACATTTTAGTTTAAATCATTATTTCCTCACCAGGGAGTTCAAGTCCTACAGGTCTTCTGTACTAGATCCAAGGGGAGGAGACAAACTTTGGGAAGTTCAAAGGGATCCCTACTGGAAAGACTTCTGTCCTCAGAACACGAGTTGTGATGTAGAACCAAAGTCTTCACCAGTAGTTTGGTTGAAAGGGAATAAAAATGTGATGGTAAGGAGCAAAGGTAGGGAGAAAAATGTTTTCGCAGCTCCTCTCTCCCTTAAAAATTGTTAGTGCTCCCTTGGGGCTTGTGAAAGCCACTTTAAACCTATGGATTATATATTACTTCATTACAAAAACATACTCCAAAGCTAGCCACTGCAATCCAGCTAGTTCCTGCTGCTCTGAAGCTTGCCCTTTCCCTGAAACGCTGCCTTCCCTTGGAGTTGCCTTGAGAAATACAGCAATTGGGAAGGAGCACTGTCCCACTTGGGGCCAGCTCCTTACGAAGCCTGACCAGGACCTTAGGGCCGTCATGGTGCCACTTGCCACCAACGACTCTTCCTCCTAGTTCTGCAGTGAGTTCCGTGTGCATCGGGCTGGGAAACAGAGACTTGCAATCAAAACTGCAGGGTGAACGCAGACACATGTCCTGCATCAGGAAAGCATCCCTTTTCAGGAATACTCTTAAGAATGCACTTTAAAAAATGCTTAAATGCTTTCCTGAACAGAAATGGACTTAAGCACAACTGAGTATCCCTTAATTGGGACTACAGTGCAGACACAATCACTAAAGCTCATATTATGTGCCTGAATATCAAGTCCCAGAGCATAAGCTCTTCAGAGTGATGGTTAGAGGGTTCCTAGTTGTAGCATGGTTCYGTACAGAAGGATTTGCTTAATCCACCTTGCTTTTAGATTGCAATTTCCCCAAGCTTAGCGGCTTCTTTTAACAGTTCTGAGTTCTGCCCCCCCCAAAGTTATTTTAATAAATCTTTCAGAGGCAATACCTTATATTCTGATTTTTCAGAAGCTATTGGTTTTCTATAAACTTTATTCATGTCATCTTGATTGCACAGCATTGCATTGAATGACTTTATTTTTTGTGTGGTTTACCCTATTCCCTTGTTGGGAACTGGGAGAGGAGGAAGAACAGCTTGTCCCTCAGTGCTCTTAGGATCACTCATTTAGGGTGCAGTTTAGGAGCTCCCACTCCACTTCCACCGGAGCTTTGAACAAGCAGGGCAAAATCTGAACATGTAACAATATTATGACTCTTTTTTAAAGAAAAATTTCTGGTCTGTGTACATTCAGCCACAGTAACAACACTTTGCTATATGACTGTGTGCATAAATAAAAACAGTCAGTGTTCTTGGGGGAATCTCAAAGCATTGATTAACCAGGACACAATGGAGGAGATCAGGACTCCTGTGACACCTCTGGGGCCAGCTGTGCCAGCCTCTAGAGTCACATGGTTGTGGTAGCCACTGGCATGACAAGTGTAATAGCAAACATTCGAAAATATCCAGCTGGGTGTGGAGATGGGCAGATGTGCTCAGTATGGCAGATGGACCACAAGCTGGGAGAGCCTTGGACCACAATAATGAAAAGCCTTTTTAGCATTTGTTAGCTGAAACACAGAGATATTAAGGGATGCACCTGGGTCAAGGTTGTTACATCTATATTACTAGACCCAAGATAACTTCTGATTTCAGATCTCTCTCCCTCCCAGCTCCTTGCAGGGCCTCACAACTCCTTGGTTTCCAGGGAAAGGCCTCTTCAAGAAAACACAAGGCACCCGCAAGCTGTGGATGGTCCCCAAGCCAGACTTTATTTTTTATGTGGTTTATCCTATTCCCTTGTTTTGGAACAACTGAGTGTAGACACAAAAAGGCATAACAGCGGTGAGAATCCAGAGGTCTGGACCCCCAGGCCTTTGCTGTAACAAAGAACACTACCACCCCCTCCCTTCTTCCACTCCTGCCCTATTTCTTAAATTGGCACTATCTGACCATGGATTAAGTGAGTTTGTCTATATACCATTGTGATGATGCCAGGTTTACCTTCAGAAGTGCAAGCTGATGAACTTCCATGTCAAAAACTTCAAAGTGGATTATATAACAATGTCTGGCATGAGTGGCAGTGTTGTTTAATAACGTCTAATATTGTCATTGCTCATTTATTTGTGCAATATGTGTACTACCTATGTGCTAAGAGCTGTCCAAATAACTAATGTGGCATGTTGACCTGCAAAGATGATCCAGTTTATCTGTACTCTAAGTTTCTGGAAGGTCCCCAAACAATTTTGCTTTCCTGCGATGAGAGATCCCATCCCCATGYGGATGGTTCTGGTGGGCACTGTCAACCAGTCGCATCTCTTTTGCCATTTGAAATGCAATAGTGGTAGAGATGCAAACTGTTGAGAGAGTCCAGGAGGCCAGATCACATGCAAAAGGCAGTTTCTGTGCCCAAAACACTGAAGCCAGCTCAACTTCTTTTTGTGCCATCAACCTCAATGGCAAAGGAGCAGATGTTCTGAACTGATACTTACTTTTGGCCTTAATAATTAAGATCCTATACACATAACTTGCTGATTGGACTCCAGCTGTGCTGGAGTGTCAAATGCAGTGTACATGGCAACAACAAAATATGCAAAAAAATCCCCTGCAGAGCATGAGTTGTATAGAGATATGTTTCATACTACAAGCACAGATACTATAGAGGGATTCAAAACTCCTCTTTTCTATAATTACTGTTATTGAAAAGTGTTTACCTTGCGTAGCTACTGAATTTGTTCACTGGGTTTTTAAGACAATACCTTAGATTTTCTTGACGAAGACCTCCTCTGCAGGAGGGTCTCTTCCTTTAATTGCAAGATGGGCCTCACTTCTTTTTGCAGTATTGACCTCTTTGCTGCAAGTCCCTACACTGGCACTTCCATAAGGCCTCAATTGAGGCTGCATGGAAGGAAACAGATGAGCTGAAGGAAGACAAAACACAACATTTACTAACTTCTGACTGTGAAAAGATAGAATCATGGGGCACTGTCCTCCCTTCTGTGGAAATCCTGCTTAGGGACAGCGTCCTCTAGCTACGACAGGGAAAACTCAGAAGTGTTCAGTGCCCCTGTGGAGATGCTTCTGATCCCCAGAAGTTTCCCTGGAGGCTGTGGTGTACCTGATGGTACCACGGGATAAATGTCTCTAGTTTTGCTCCATAGAAAAAATAGATAATTTTACTTCATGCAGGTCCAGAAGAAACGCCTGAAGAAAGAAAATACACAGTATTTTCCACTGACAATTGCCACCTCTAAGAAATGAACGTTAACTTTGTACTCTGCAGGAAAAATGTGCAAAATTTTAAAAAGCTCCCAAGTGAGTTAAGAACTTTGAAGTCTCTCTTCAAATTATTCAAATCATTACAAACTTGTATACCTAGGACTTTTGGAAATGTTTCTCCAGTATGATTTAATTCAAAAAGTTTAACTGCAGAAAGTTAAAAATTTGTAATTCATAAAGTGACCGGCAATCATATATATCAGTAAGACTGAACTTTATTTTAACTTGATTTAGTGTAGCAAAGTTAAATAAAAATAAACCAGGTCTTTTCACTAATAAGCAAAACATACCAGTATGCTGGTCCCAGAAACTTGCTACATGTTGTCACAGACATATTTTGGCAGCTTACAGTGGTATAAGAGTGTGTGACACATCATTCAGTGAAAAATGATGCAAAACCCCTTGAGGATTATTTACAGCCATTACAGCAGTAAAGTTCAACAGCACGAGCATGATATAAAAATTGTTCTTTCCATCTACTACAGTTTGGAGACACCTCACATCACTGAAAACAGTAGCTACTACTGAAATGGAGGCATCTTATAATTCATGCTTCTCTTCACTTAAACAGGGCCAAAACGTGGGCAACCAGCAGGGCAGAACTGGGAGGAAGGGGAGACGCAACAGGAGCAAAACAAAGAAAATGGTTTTAGAAGAAGCATATGACAATGTCATTCTTTTGGGAGGAATATCATACCCTAGAACAGCAGCTGTCTAATTTCTGTTGGAAATCTCTTGCAGAAACAATTGAGGTACAAGGGAGGAGGGAATCTAAAGGAATGAATCTGTCTGGTGAGAAAAATGGAAAACTGTAGCAGAACGTCTTTTTTAAGGTCATCAGAAAATAAATAAAACTGAAAATGGCTTTGATGCCTTTCAGTTTCAGTCCTTTGCATTCCTGAGCAATCTGACTCCAATTCTGTAAATACCTTGGTATCCTTGGCCAAGTCAAAGAGAAAGACCATAATATCTGGCTTTCAAAGCAACACTCCTGGTGCGTATTTTAATAACAAAAGCCTTGGTATTATCTGGGAAATGTGATGGGGCTGATAGGTTTCACACCAGGTAAAACTTTCTGTAAGTGCTCACTCCAGTCTCCTTTCATGTGCATTTCATTCAAGGGCATACCTTCTGCCTTTTCCTTCTTTCTTTCATTTTTTTGGAGGGGGGGACAATTGGAGGTTTGACAACAGAAGAACAGAGCTATAAATGTGAGGGTGCAATATATCATGAGATAAAGTGTGGAGAACATGTCCTCTACCAAAATGCCCCTTGGTGGAAAGAAAAAGACCAAAATGCCTACAATGAGAATTCCCTCTGCTTGTTACAACTATAAGGGAGCAAAAAATAAAAACAAAAACAAAACAAAAGCCCAAACCATGGGCTGTGCACGTTTCGAAGGCATCAGATCTGGCAGAAAGTTGAAAGGTTACGTTTGTGAAATAGCAGCTGCTTTCCTGCCATTTGATTCAGGCTTCTGCATTGCAAAGTCTCGAAACTGAAAGACAAATCTGACAATATGCTAATCTTCCAATAAAAAAAAATGTGACTTCTGAACCCTTATCTGCTGAAGAGCTGACAGTGAAGTTCAGAGACGGTTGTCTAACCAGACAAAACGATAGAGAAAATATGCCTTCAAACAAGATCATAAATCTTGAACAGTGCAGGGGAACAAATGTAAAGGGAACGTTTTACCACTAACACCATTTAGTAGCCTCACTTTCTTTCTCTCCCCTCCACCCCTCCAGCCTCATCACATTTGCAAGGAAAGAGGATGTATCTTGTCAAACCAATAATATAAATACACGGGGTGGCAGGGGGGGAAGGAGTGCCAATATATCGGGTACTGAAATCAGACATTATTTCCATCACATCCGGGGTGCAGGGGGAGAGTAGCGACAGAAAACAAATACTGTGCAACCTGAACACAACAGCCTGCATTACACCCCCCCCCCAACACACACACACTCACCCGCAAAAAGTTTGCATATTGCACAGGGCACTTGAAGATCATAAATCTATGCATGAGAAAGATGTAGTGGAAATTTTGGGGGGGATTAGAGTTTATTTTTGTCATCTCTGCAAGACAGCTACTCATTCATCCAGATCACAGCTAAGAAAAAAGCTGGTCACAGAAATTAGCAGTTTCAGCTCAGCAGCAAAGTCGCCAGCCTGTGAAGGCAGAGAGAAATTGACTAATTAGCAATGCGCACTAAAACTTGACGGTTCTTTATAGAGAGAGAGAAGAGAGAGGGAGAGCGGGAGGGAGGCAGGCAGAGCGGAGGGGGGGGGCTCGCTTTTTCCCCTTCTTTCTTCCAAAGATGTTTGAAATCGCAGTCATTTACGCTCGACAATTTTTACAATAGCCTTGAGCCATAATTTTGCGAGTCTCTCCAGCATCCATCCCCCTGTATGGTCTCTCTCCACCGGCCATGCACGACCGTTTCTCTCCCCAACCGTGGATTTCCTATTACTCTCGTTACGACTCACTGAGCCCCAGGCCCAAGGATAATGATGTGTTGTTTCTTGGTAGCATAATTTGTCACACGTACATTTTTTCTTCTTCTTCTCTTGCAGAAAGCTCTGCGCTCTCTCTCTCTCTTTCTCTCTCTCTCCTTCTCTCTCTCTCGTACATTTTCTTGCTGTTGCTAATTCATGGTGATCAAATGATGTACGGCAAAATAAATTGTAAAGAGTGACTGCTCCGAGTTGGGAACCAGAAGGTTTTTTTTTTCTTTCTTTCTTTTCTCTCCCTCTTTCTTTTTTTTTGGAAGGAGCGAGCAAACCTTCAAAAAGGAAGGACAATTGATTTTTTGGGGGGGGAGCTTAAGTGAACCTTTACTTTGGCAGCTGGTTGTGGAGCAGGTAAGTTTCTGGCCTTGTGTCTAACCGTCTCTGTGTATTTTCTTGTGTCTCCCGATTTGTTTGCTGTTGGGGGAGAGGGAAGGGATGTATGTGTGTGTGTGTGTGCGTGGGCTGGAAGTGTGCGGGGGGGGGCAGTTGTGTAACAAACGCGTTTGCAGAATAAACTCCGATTGCAAGAAATGGGCAAAACGAGGAAGAAAGAAGGGGAGGGAGAAAGAGGAGGAGAGTGTGTGTGTGTGT
>NW_020449997.1:629771-631559 GCF_003343035.1 Apteryx rowi
CGGCAGCGGCGCCTTCTGCTTAGAGGAGAAGCGAGCCGGGCAGGACAAGACCAGGCGGCCCCTCTGTGGGCCTGGGGGCTGCTGCTGCTGCTTCCTCCTCCTCCTCTTGCAGGTTGCGAAGTCTTGCAAAGCCTCCCAACTAGGGCGGAGGAGGGGGCTCAACTTAGGTGCCCGGCACCGCCGGGTCCCCCGCCCCAGACTCTCCGGCACACACACCCACACACACCCACACACACGGGGGTGAAGCAGATCCCGGCGCCGCAGAGTTGCAAAAGCGAGGAGGAGACGGAGAGCGGCCGGGCACGGAGCGGGGAGGCCGGGCCGAGGGCAGCGCGGAGCCGGCTGGCCGCGCCGGGCGGGCAGCGGCAGGGGCGGGTGCTTCCCTTCGCAGTCAGAGTTTTAGTCACTTGGTAGTTTCTCCGGGCATCGCAGAGTTTGGGGTGGGCTCGGGGATTATATTTTTTGCTTGTTTGATCGCTTGGGTGTTTTGGGGCGGCAGGGGAGGGGGGGGTGGCTGAGCTTTGAACACGGCCCCTACCTCCTCGCTCCTCCCCTGGAGAGYAGCCCAATTTCCACCGCGGAGGGAGGAGAAAGGGGTGGTGTGCGTGTATGTATGCATGTGTGTGCGCAGGGGGAGGGAGGAGGTAAAAAAAAATAAATATCCTCCCGCTCTCCCAAGTTGCGGCCTCACCCAGCGAGCCGTCGGTGCGCGGCGGACAAAGCCATGCCGGGCTCCGCGGGCTGCGCCGGGGGGCGGCTCGGCCGCGAGAGGGGCGCTCCTGCTGCCCTGCACAGACGGTCAAGATGAGCCCTCCAGGCCTCTAAAGCTCTGTATTTATTGTTGTGTCGTCCCCCTCCCCACCCTCCCTCCACCCACCCCTTTGCCCAGGTTGGAGGAGGGTTTAAAAGGCAGGTGTGTTGGAGGCCGCTCGCCATGTCCAGATCCGGGGACAGGACCTCCACCTTCGACCCCAGCCACAGCGACAACCTGCTGCACGGCCTCAACCTGCTGTGGAGGAAGCAGCTCTTCTGCGACGTGACCCTGACGGCCCAGGGCCAGCAGTTTCACTGCCACAAGGCCGTGCTGGCCTCCTGCTCCCAGTACTTCCGATCCCTCTTCTCCAGCGGCGGCGGGAGCAGCGGCCACCCCCACGCCCTGGGGCTGGGGCCCGGCGCCCAGGACGGGCTGGGGGGCCTGCCAAAAGACCCGCAGCCGCAGCCCCCCGAGGAGCCCGGCACGCCGTCCTCCTCCCCAGAGGACAAGCTGCTGGCCAGCCCGCGGGCCATCAACAACCTGGTGCTGCAGGGCTGCTCATCCATCGGGCTGCGCCTGGTGCTGGAGTATCTGTACACGGCCAACGTGACCCTCTCCCTGGACACGGTGGAGGAGGTGCTGTCGGTCAGCAAGATCCTGCACATCCCGCAGGTCACCAAGCTGTGCGTGCAGTTCCTCAACGACCAGATCTCGGTGCAGAACTACAAGCAGGTGTGCAAGATCGCCGCTCTGCACGGCCTGGAAGAGACCAAGAAGCTGGCCAACAAGTACCTGGTGGAGGACGTGCTGCTGCTCAACTTCGAGGAGATGCGCGCCCTGCTCGACTCGCTGCCCCCCCCCGTGGAGTCGGAGCTGGCGCTTTTCCAGATGTCCGTGCTCTGGCTGGAGCACGACCGCGAGACCCGCATGCAGTACGCCCCGGACCTCATGAAGCGCCTCCGCTTCGCCCTCATCCCGGCGCCGGAGCTGGTGGAGCGGGTCCAGTCGGTGGATTTCATGCGCACCGACCCCGT
>NW_020449997.1:631947-724520 GCF_003343035.1 Apteryx rowi
GGCGCGCGGGGAGGAGGCGACGGCGGCGGCGGCGCGACTGGCGTCGGGGCTGAGCGCCGCGGCGCGTCCGGCTCTGGCCGTGACCCCCGGCTCCGCAACGCGGGAGCGCGAACGGGAGGCTTCACCGTGCGGGGGAAAGTCCGTGATTTGAAACCCCGTTCTAATTATTTATTGCAAACCGTGGGGTTTTTTTTCCTTTCCATTTTTACTCCTTAATGAGGAGTTGCATCTTCAGGGCATTTCAAGCTATAATATCCAAGTCCTCAGTCTACTTAATTATTTTTATAAATAATCTTATTATTCACACACATTCTCGTATTACTGGTGTTCAGATAATGTCCGTATTGGGCATGAAAACTTGTGACTTCATAGTGTTTATATCTATGACATGTCAGTTATTTTCATTTAATAAGGTAATGAATCATGATGTCAAAGACTGACAATATGAGGTTGGTGTTAGGAACTAGAAGCATGGCGTATAGTTTAATGAATAGTAAATATACCCTAAATGAAGAGGACATTTATTTTTCTCCCTTTAAAATACATTTATACTTCATTTCATTCAAAAATGGAAAGATAATACCATCCTCCAAATACGGTGACTCAGCAGTGCAAAAATCAAAGCACACTTAGAATATATTATTCTGCCTTTTAACTAATAGGTGTATATTATTAATGACTAACAGCAAGAAAGAATAGTACATTAATATTTCAGATAATATGCTCAGTGAGTGTTAATGCAGAGAATTCTTTTTATCTTAATTGTAATAGGGACCCTGATGATTTAACTTTAGAAATGCTGTGCCTTCTTTTATTATCTCTAGGTAGCTAGCTCTGTTAGTGTTTTGTGTTGTACCTATTGCCTTACTGTCTAAGTGTTTCTTACTCCTAARCCCTACAATGAAAAACGAATATAAGCATTGTGCAATGTGAAGTGTTTTTGAGATGCTGCTGTTAGAGCTGGTGTGTATTCTTTACATTTCACTATTCAAAACTGTTGACTCTCAGAATGCAAAATCCACCGGCTCTTCCTTAGTCAAGAGTCTGCACACAGCACCTGGGGCGCGCTGGGGCTCATGTCCTGGTGGATTGCTGAGATACCAGCAGGCGTGGTTCAGCGGTGATACCGTCCAGCTTCACTGGTCCATGTCATTTGAAGGATATGTAGTGGTGTTCTGACCACTGAACTCTTACAAGTGTCATGGATGCTGCAAGAATCTGATACTCCAGCTGCTGGAAGCTGTCTTTTACTTTAAGCAGGAGAGTACACAAAAGGATTGGGCTTTAAGTAGACCTAGATGAGAATCGAAGTTGTACTCATGCAGTTGCTTATGGGAGACTCCAAATACCACATTTATTGTTTGTAATAGGTCTGCATATAGGTGCAGATAATAATATTTCAGAGACCCTTGACTTAGCTGTAATAGGTGAAAACACACCATCACCTTCTCAACTTTAGTGTATGTTTAGTGATGGTATTATAACTATCTTCTATTGATTGAGTTCTCTGGTATCACCGAAGTTAGAGGTAAAACGTTTCAAGTAAGTTGTAATGTGTATTTCTAAAGAAGAGAGATTTAAATGTTAAACCATTGGAGATATTGAAATACTCTGTGATACAGAATACAATTGGTTTATTTTCATTTTGGGTCTTGGATGCTATTCCTGGGAATTTATAACAGTCACTAAGGTCCATCTTTGGGTCTTCATCATGTTAAGGTTTCATCAGACTGCATAAGTATACAAATGTCTTCATAAACATGAAAGAAGAAACAAAAGAAACATACTCCAAACAGCAGAGATTTCCAGACTTGTGTTGCCTGTTCCCCTTAGTTTCTCTAAAACTGTGATTTTGACAGGTTGACATTCAGTAAAATTTTAGTTTAAGGAAAAATACTAGCAAACACTTTCTCAAGTTACTAGTTTGGAAAAGGAAATCTTTAAAGTAACTGGACAATTATGTAAGYGTGCAAATAGGTAAAAATTGTTAAACAGAGAAGGACTTTAAAACTTCATTGCTTGTTTTGTGAGCAGTTGTGACCTTGATAATTTAGAACTTCAAGAAAGGTTTATGAAACATTATTCACAGAAGATTCACACCACCTGTAGAAAGAGATTAATTGTTCCACTTAAGCAGTATAATACATATTAGTGACAGATATAAGCAGCACAGTGGCATAGTCGTCTGCTTACTGCATATTGAAGAAAATAGGAGAATCACACTCAGTATTAGAACTTACCAATAACTTTTTTGCTTTTTAATAATTTTTTTTTGTAGCATGCTACTTAAAAAAAAAAAAAGAGCACATGCACATACATATGTATACACATATGCACACTACAACTTAGGAGTACGCTGGGATTTGACCTATTTGTATTTCTTAAACAAAATGAGTTTATATCAGGAAGCTTAAAGTATGGTCATTCTGCTCTGAAATACAACTGTAAAAATGGCAGTGTTTTCTTTTCTAAACTTGTTCTTTATGTTCTAAATAACATGTGCTCGCTTTTCTGACCAGTACCAGTTTCTGCTGTTGTCAGGGTTCGAGGACTAGTGTAACTATGGGAAGCAATTCTGGATCCTAATCTGGTCTGTGCAGCATGAACAGAGTAATTTATAAAGTTTGTTTTACAGATGCAAATCCTGCAGTATTAGTGATGTTTGGTCTAAGAGGTATGTGGTTTGACTTTTGTGTTGCGTTGTCAGGACTCTGTAAAAAAGAGAAAACAGATTTTTACCTGCAGGGAGAGCAGATTTTTTTCTGGGAATTCCTGAGAGAAGGTGAATACTTGAACCCCCTCATTCATTTTTGTAAAATTATTTTTCGAAGTACAGCAGCTAAATGATCATTTTTAAAAAGGTGATGAGTAACATTCCCAACTTCTGAACCCCGCCATACCCTTTTTAACTGGGGATTTTAGCATGGGAGGGGGGTATATCGGCTCTGATCTGGCTTTTAATCAGGTGCTTAACCCTAAGCAAGTTAGTAATTCTGTTGACTTTGATGTCCCTTTTTCAGGTTTACACTGGAACTTTCTGGCTTYGGTGATTTTCACCTAAAATAGGCCTTGGTTTTGCTGTAAAAGCTTCTTGAGGCATAATCAGTTTTGACATCAGTAGAAAAAAATCCAGTTGTTTTCATCACAGAGTGGATTGGGCCCATTACAGTGATCCTGAACTTATTACAGTAACTCTGGCTTAAATGATTTTGGCTATCCCTGAGAGATACAGATAACTATTTCACGTTTTCTGTAATTCTCAGGAAAAAAATGCATTTAAGTAAAAAAGAATGTTCATCCTCCAGTTATTTTTTTGACTCTCAGGACTTTACTACAGCATTTAGTTGATCAAAACGTCTCTGTGCTTTATTAACTAATCTCATATATGTGATATAATGCACATTGTACTTCCACAATTTTAAGAAAGAATTTGACTTTTAAAGATGAACAAGGTAGTAAGAATTATTACTGCTTCCATGTCGACTTGCAACAATGAAAAGGGTTAAAAACATACCACTAGTACGAAACTCTTAGTTTGTAGATTGCGTTTGATTTGTGCTAGTAGATAATACAGCTATAGACAGAAAAAGTAGAATTACAGAAAAAAATAAATGTACAGGGCTTATTATCAATGTTTTACAGAAAGATTGTTACCTTTTCATAATACATTGTGCCGATCTTACAGTTTCACTTGCTTGTAACTACAGTTAGGTGTGTTTCAGAGAGCCATAGTAAGATACGCAGGGTGGGAAGAGGCAGTCCGTTACGGCCTGGAGTTGTTTATCAGTTGCAGAGCACTTGCAACTCCTACTGAAATCATTAGGGATTGGGGCTGGTAAGCTCCTTTCAGCATTTGAAGGCACAGCAGCAAGTAGACGGCTCTACAGCTAAATCAGGCAACTGAAGGCAGAGGAGAGTGAGGAAAGTAAAGCTGGGAGAGAAGGAAAATGCAGAAAGAGAAAGGAAATAAGATACCCCAGGGGAGAGACAAGGCATAAATAATGGAAGCAAGGAAGTACAAATGAAGGAAAAGAGGAGAGAAAGAAGTACAGTTTTGAAGGGAGGCGAGAGAAAGAATGAAAGAATACCAAAGAGGAGAATAGACAAACAAAGAAAAACAGGCAGATAAAAAGAAGAGAGTGAATGAAACAAAAGAAAAAACTAATTCTTGGCAAAAACAGCTTCTCTGTCAGTGACAGCTAAGTATTTCAGTTTCTGGAAAAGCTATTTCAGATGTGGGGGAGGAAAAATGGATGGGGATCAACCAACTGACCTGAGGTGGGAAAAGTCGTAGGCAGGAAATACAGAATTAAAGAGTGAAAGAGCGAGGAGGAAAATAAAAAGACAGAGCAGCAAGAAGGCGAAGTCTGACCATGCTGTCTATTTACGGGATTCAGCCCAGTCCTGCACTGCAGCTGGGTCTGTGCGTTCTTGTACTTTTGTTCCCTGGACTAACAGACCTTAGAGGGAGACTAGACATGCGAATGCTGGTCCTGCTGAAGCTAACTTGGGGGCGGAGGGACTGCTTTACTTTCAGTGGGGACAGGGCTTCCTGCGGACTGTTGTGCTGCTTAATTTGTTGTCGTTTGCAGTAATGTTAAGCAGTGACAGGTGATGTGACCGGCTTTCACATGGTAGGAGGGTGGTAACTTGATGAAGAGTGCAAATGTAAAGTCACGAACAGTGCGAGACCCCAGCACTTATGTGGAAGTCTGTTTTATTTTATTACTGAGTAGATTAAAAATTTGAAGAAACTGGTTACATGTCTTGGCAATTAAATAATTTCCTTCCCAATATGCTGTATTTGTCCACAAATTTGGCAAACTACAGTTCAGTTTGACTTATTTTTCTTCTAAGGTTTTCACAGGATCTCTGGGGAGGAGGACTGGTGGCTGCAAAAACATTTTGCTTGTTTTTCACTGAATTACATTGTCATGTGTTGTAGCAGCTAGCCACCTGACTGTTCCTTTGTGATCCCAAATCCAGTGTTTGGATTTGTAAGTAGTATTTATACCCGTGGTTTACTGCAAGTGAGAAATATTTCAGATCCAAAACTAACGTCTGGATAAAAGTCATACCTTGATGAATTGTTAACATTTGGATGAAGTGAATGTGAGCCTCCGGTTTGTTTCAGTGGGCTTGGGAGCAGGTCTTGTGCACCTGAATTAATATCGGTGAATTGTACCCATGCCAGGACTCTCTCAGCTGAGCTGCAGGATGGAGACTGACACATTAGAGGGAAGTGAACCACAGAACTGTAGTCAGTTTAATCCTAGTTAGTCTCACCTACTTGCCTTACTTGCCTTATGTGCATTCATTTGCCTGTAGAGACAGGCTGGTGCTGAAGTGTCAGTGCTTAAATATTGGGGAGGGAGGGAGAAAGAGAACTCAGATAACTGTCAGAGGGGGCACTCTTGTCTTAAGATGACTGCTGGGGGTCAAGACTGTCCTTCAGAGTCTACTTAAAGACACAACTGTCCTGAATGGTGAAATACTTGAGAAAGGTGTGGCATTGGTGATAGCCAGTTTCCCAGCCCAGTTATAGTACCCATTACGAGAAACATAATTTATAAGGAGTGTTTTAATGGTCTCTTTTATGGGCAACTGTCTTTCTAACAGCTGCAGATAGACAAAGAAGAAGGTGCCAGGTTATTATGTGCAGGTATTCTCCTTCTCCTGCCAGCTGGGGTCCCTCTCAGAGGTACCTAGCTGGGGTGGTTCTCCTTTGTTAACCCTCAGCCCCTCCGAATTTATGTCTCTAGGCAGCACATAGTCCCCATTTCTCCAGCTTCTACCCCATCTCCTGCCCTCCCTTGCTGCAGAATTCATTTTCTCAAATCCCCCTGCTTCAAAGCCTTTTGAACACCCAAATTACTTGCTTTTCCTTACCAGTCTCTCCTTCATGGGCCCCTTGTTGCTTCCGTACCACTCTGCCCACTCTGCCCCAGTCCACCAGATCAAGTCTYCCCCAGATGTGTCCTACCTGAGCTTCCCCTCCTCCTACCCTGTCCCTTCTCCTAATTGCCCTCCTCCAGGCTCTCCACTTCACTGCTGGTCTCTGCTCCCAGCCTCTCTGCTCAATGAGAAGCAGCTTCTTCACCCTCTGACTGCCGCAGCAAGCCAAGCTGGTCCTTCTCCTCCTCCTTGTCCTACAGGAGTGGGGCCTGCTTTTGCTTCTGGCAAGGGTGGGGGTAGGGGGTTCAGAAATGGAGGCACAGGCTGCATTTATCCAAATTCACCTGCCAGAACCCCAAAGGCAGAGTAGTAGAAGATGGAAAACATACACCTGGTACTTGTGTAGAAGGCTGCAGTGCAGGGTGGTATTTGCACCCTTGTCCCTTTCTATGCACAGATATACACACATGTGCAGATGTAATCTGCATTTCTAAGCTCTTTTTCTAAGAGCGTAATTCCTAACTATATTCCAACACCTCTTGTTCTAGAGGAAAAATGAAATCAATTTAGAAAAAGACAATCTAGTTAAACCACTCAAACTCAGGGCAAAATGCCTGAGAGAATGTGAATGTCCTCAAATGCCATACTTCAGCAAAGGTGCCTCTTTCCACCTTCTGCAACAGTCTGTGCAGCTCATTTACAAATCCTGCGAGTCCCAAAAGGCATGGAGCTGTCTCCCATAAGCTCTTGTGCTATGCTTGCCCACTTTGGCAACGCAATCCCAGATTATCGTGTCAGGGAGCTCTTGGCTCACGGATAGTGTAGAGCCTCCTAAATAAAGAAGCTCCCTATGGAACAAAGTGATTTATACTGAGGGAGCACCTTTTACAAATGCTGCATCGCACACAGCTGTCTGCGTGTCCTATCTGTGGCTTTTCCGTTCTCTCTTTCTGTGATGTTCATCCCCCTCCCATGGAGAGCAGAGGTGTAGAGGAGAGGGTCCTGCAGACCCCTGCTGTGTTTGGACTTTTGAGGACCTGCTGCGGCCTTGAGTCACTGTAGTTCTTCCTCAGAGAGGAGGAAATCAGAGGTTCTGAGTGTGTAATTACTGACCGCTAAAAGGAACAGAGCTGCCTCAGTGCAATTACTGTACTCAAGAGAGAGTACAGTGAGCCTTCTGGGGAGGTGTGTGGGGGGGGACCAAGGAGAACAAAGAACATAAAATTAACAGAAAATAATTTTCTGGGAAAAAAAAGCATTGGTTCTGTTAAACTCACGTTATGGAAAAATTCCTCATGGTCTGTAAAAAAAATACCATTTTATCTATTTAGACAACTCTTAGGAAAAGCAGCCAAGATTCTGTGTTTTTTTACAAATCAAAGCAGTTTCATACCTAGGAAAGGCTATCATTATCCTTTTGCAAAGTATATCCTGAATAAAAGTTTTGGGTTGGACTCAACGGCTCTGTAAACATCTCTTTCTACAGCTGATTTTGTTGAAACAGATCCTGCCTGGTATTATAGGGTTTAGCAAATTACCAGCTAAAGAACTTACAGAATATGGGAACCTGAAATCCATTATTAAATACCTCCTGGCATCAATTTTCATATTTGTTGGCTTCCTGAAATTTTCTTTAAAGACTGTCATGCCTAGTACTGTTACTAGTCAACACTTTTTGCTGTATTCTTGGAAAGCAGACAATGAACTTTGAGCAAATACTCTCAGCTGCCAAGTTCAACGGAAACAGGCTGTTTGCAGTGAAGCTGGAAGAAAATAGAAGTTGATGCCACAGTTGGTTCTTCCTGTCTTCCCCTCGCTGCTGCCTCCTTTCAGAAAAAAAGCCAGTGCAAAAAGTAACAAGTCATAGTTTATATGAGGCAGCAGCAAATTCTGTTTCTTCTCTTCAGCTCCCTGATGAAAAGGAGACTCAGCTGGGGAGGACACAGCCTCTGATGCAGAGACCTCCTATAGTCATATTCATCCAAAATATAATCAAGCAAGAAAGGAGCTTTCTGACTTTTCAGTCTACAATGACAATAAAAAGAGTTGGTTGAAATTTTCTATGAGAAAAATGCAGATTTGACCACATTCTATAAACATTTCCATGTCCACTTATGTCAAAAGAAGAAAAAAAGGAGGAGGTGGGAAAGGAAAAAAAAAATTAAATATTTTCTTCAGTTTTATTTTAAAAATTATTCAGGACCAAGGGGATTTCTTCAAGATTTTACAGAATTGCCAACAATATGGAAAACAAGTTCTTCTAATAAGATGCATGACACGGGAGGTTTTGTGACTCATTTACCAAAATAAGCTCTACTAGTAAAATTCCTTTCATTCAAATCCCTTACAATGCTTCATGCATTCACTGAGTTGTTAGTAAGGTTATCTTTAGCGCTCAGATCTCAATGAATTTAGAAAGACTTGTGCTCAGATGATCTGTTTTGCGGATATCATCATTACAGGAAGTACAGAAAGCAATGAGGTCTGCGACAGCAGTGCAGGAACTATGATTCCTAACAAACTTCTGGAAAAAGAAGTTGCTTGCGGCGTAGTTGTGACGTAAGAAGAGCGGTACCTTTGAGAAAGGAGAGATTYGGGAAGATAAGCTCGGCTGACTCTTCATGATGTCACGCGGACAAAGAAAGCATCTATTAAAGCCTGTCTCCAGCTATAGGGAACAGCGGTTTCATGTACAGATACAGCGACCTTGGCAAGCTTCCATATAGGAAAGCTACTGAGAGTCTTTCTGAAGAAGTGGTACCAATCTCCTGTCAGCATGAGGAATAAGCTGGTAATGCAGCGAGACAATGATGAAAAGGACATTACTGCGTGTTCCTCCCAAAGAAACACTGATGATAGATATCACTCTTCTGGGATAGTTGGCCACTCTTCTACTATCTGTTAGTTCAGAGGATCTTATCCTGAACTGAAGGGATACTCACTTTAAATATCTTCCAGCTAAAAAAATACCCTAACTCTTCAGGATTTACTTAGGGACGATTCTAAATTAGTAACAGCAGTGGGACTGGATTCACAAACAAAAATCAGGTATACACAGTACCAAACACACTACCAGTCATTTTAATACAGGGAATGGAAAATTGCTTGGCCGCTATAGAAATAAAGGCATTTAAAGGAAACTTTAAAAGCTTAACCAGTAACCTTGCAACATGTAAAGTGCGGCCTATTGGACAAAATACATCAGATTGATTCACTTACCCTTAAACTTTTGCTTTTTAGATAGAGACAAAGGGGAGAAATTGCTTCTGAAGCAACCAGTTACTTTCCTTTTTTCTAATGCATGTGTTTGTTAAATAAATAAAATGCACAAAAGTGCATTTTAAAGTGCAATAAGTAAAATGCACTTTGGACACAAGTGAAAAATGCTTGAGTAGATGCCCACAGCACATCATTCCCACAACTTAGTATTTAGGCTCCCAACCTTTAGTCTATCAGAAAATCAGCAGGGCTTTCCTCTGGTTACGCAACACAGGAAATGACTAGGAAAACAGCTGTGTCTTGGACATCACTGAACCTGTTTAGTGAATGCTACTGTGAGCTCTGCTGCAATGAAAACATTTATTCTGGGAGTTCTGTTAAGCATGCTTATAAAGAGAATGAAAAGATGAAAATGAGAAGCTTCATGTTACTAAAGTGAATGGTAAGACTGCTTTTCAGGTACATTATTAATATTAGTAGAAAGTTTATTCACATTCTGTCTGGTATGTCTTCAGTGATAGCACCCTTAGAAGAGTTAGAAAAAGAAATGCATTCATAAAGAAGCACTTCTATATTCATTGTATTTTTGAACTATTTTGAACCTAAGAACCAAGTCATTTCTTGGTCAGAATTTGCAAGAGACGTAGATAATCCGTAGCATGCTTTAGGTTTTGACAGAATTTATATATTCAGTTTTGACAAAATTTAGATATTCTTTCAGGAAAGAATTTTGCCCTTAAGAAGAAGAATATTCCTGGTGGGTCAGAGTTCCAGCAGCACTCTGTATCTGTAGGACTTGATCTGATTGCTATGCAAGTTTAGGTCCTTCCCCTGGCTGTTTTATGGGATTGTGAGGAGATTCTGGATGTCTATTCACCTATAAATAGCAATGTTCATTAATTCACTTAAGTGATAATAAAGCCTCACAAATTTTTTATGTCCAAAATGAAATTTACATTGTATCTTATGGCTTTTGCCAAATTCACAGTTAAACCCTGGATTATGATATTTTCTATTAAACATGTGTTGCTGATTATGGCTATCTCTGAAGTCACCTGTGGAAGCTAAAATCCATTGAAATAAGCAGTTTTCCTATGACACCTTTATTGCACTGGATTGCCTATCCAGGACTTGTGAAGGTGATTCCCAAAGATCTCATAACATGCTGTGTGATGGGAAAACAGTTTCTTCAATCATGGGCAAATGGATGTCTGCATCGTCAGCTCAGATCTGCAGGTAACAACCAGCTTCTCCATTCTGTTTCTGTTGGACACTGGTTTGCACAACATTCCTTCAGATGCACTTTTGGTGAAAAAGGATTGCTAAGGACTGTCCTGGTTTTTGAAGATTAAATTATTTCTTCAGGGTTAACCAACAAAAAACGGCAGTCAAGACAGTGTATTTATTTCTTTGCTTATTATGTTGAGGTTGAATTCTAAAGTAATGCTTTGTTTCTGCTGCTAATTAATACAACTCACCTTTTCTATGATTTTTGCTACTTATTGTTTTGACAGTATCACAATATATTGGCCAGTATATACTCCAGTTTCTCAAATCCTTTGACTTTGTGGGTTTTATCCGTATACATAAAATTCACCACACGTTCATGTACTTTTGCTGCATCTGGGCTTGGCTTTGGCTTTTGGCTGTTGTGTTTGAGCCTGAATTCGGTGAGACAAACATCTTAAGTTCAGTTTGGCTCTGCTGCRTATATGGACAGAGCTCAAGCAGGAGTGAGTTTCATGGTCTGAAAAGCCCCTGGCTCGCTCCATACTCAAGCCAAGGTGACAGCCTAAGTTAAAACGGAATGAATGATCTAGATATTTGGGTTTATTATAGCCCTGAGTTAAGAGGAAAATGTAGTTAAAGAGTCTTCCTTCATTTTTTTTTTCACTGATTGCCATAACCACCTTTGTGTCAAAGATAAGTTTTTTCTTTCTGATATCTAACACTACACAATGTGTTAAGAGCTACAGGATTGCCATTTTCTTGTTTTATTCTGTTCTCTTCTCTATGCATTCACTAACTCAGAGAAGGGAGCTTTACTGCATCATTTAAAAAAACTGAAGGAGTCTGGAGCAAATCTGTTGTTTGTGGGGCTTGTTTTCTTGCCTTGCCTGGTAGAATGAACTTCTACTAACTGCCCAGATGAGGAAAACCCAGCAGTGCAAGATTGATGGCTACGTTAATAAAGAAAAATAATCCACAGGAAGAAAATTTCACATTAATGTGGTTTCCCGTAACCTGAGGTTATCAGGGTTGCAGAAGAGTTTTGGGTAGAGGTGGACCTCGGGAGTCTTAAGTTCTGTTACTGTCCTTTCTTTGTAGAATAATGTGAAAATTGTGCTCAGCATTTTGCCCAGTGTTCAGTTAATGCACAGTTTGTTTGGACTTTGAAATAAGTGACCTGATTCTTAGAGCTGATGCACATTTACTGCTACTGTTGAAGTTGGTAGAATTTAAGTATGTTGATGGGTATTCAACATCTCTGAAAAGAAAGCCACTTGCATGAGTTTTCAAATACCTGGGTTTGTGTGCCTAAATCAAACCATGAAAGTTTGAAAATGTTGACCTTAAAATATACTTTGGCTTACAGTCTTGTAATTAGACAAAATACATTTCACACCACATGAGGAGCCCAGGGACTTAATTAAGGTGAATTAAGTGTTTTAAAACCTTTTTTAGAAACTGGGAAGTGTGTGCAGACTAATATATGTATATCAAAGGGAACTAGAGTTTTGGAGTCTAAGTACAAGAAAATGCTTTCAGGACAAGTCATTCATAAGTTTGTCTCAGCTTTTGGCTGTGACATCAGCCTGCCTGTTCATGGTTAACATTATGTTAGCCTTCCCTGACTGGCACCTGCTACTCTTAATTGAATACAGGATGATCATAATAGTCTTGCTAGGGATACTGTGAACCACGATGTAACTGAATAGTACATATTACACAGTGAAATAAGGACTATGGAAAGAGAGTGTTTCAGCTATAAGGTAAAGTGTTTCAGATGGTAATCCTGAGTTATCTAAATAGCAAATATGCAATAATGCCAAAAGGGGAGAAACTTTATCTTGCTAAGATATTACACATTTTTTTAGATCCTGCTTTTATCATAGTGTTTCATTGAATCACATTTTTATTAATATTTGAAAAGGGCTTCTGCATATAAACAGCAATCATTTCCATGTCTTTCATATTTTAGTACGTATATGCAAGTTAATGTTTTTAGCAGCACTGCTCAGTGCAATGTGAAACACAGATATAGTGTATTCTAATAGAGTTGAGAATTTTTTTCAAAACCTAAAATGTAGGGAGTCACTCCAAAACTTAAAAAGCAGAATTGTCTCCAAAAAAACCACATTGGTTTAAAACATGCATATCTTTAATCACTGCGTTATCTTTACTTAATTCACCAGAAGAGCTCTCAATATAAATTAGTTAAGTTCTATGTATCTTTGAGTAAAACAACCCACAGCTTGTTAGTTATTTGACAGTTCCCTGTGCTTTTGATAGAGACTATGCTGGCTATTACATTCATATTAGATTTTTMTTAAGGGCTTCTGTTCATATTACTTCCCATTTTAAGCATTTAAAAAATATATATATATTTTTAAACATTCCTGTATAGCCGTGTCACTCCTTTTGAAGATATAGTAGATTCTCAGATTGTTTAGCTGAAAAAGTATTGTTAAAGATAGTTGCAACTGCCGAAGTCTGGAAACTCGGAGTTACATCTGACATTTCATTCTTCACCTTAACTATTGAGCCTTGGCCATTCATTGGTTTTTCACAGTGCTTTGGAGTTAGAAGGGAGTTTCACAGATGAAAGATGAAAATCAAAATAAACTCCTTTATCAACTAAACCTTGCAAGGGCATTCTGRATTTTACAATACACAGGGAGTTGATTGTGATATAACATACAACACAAGAGGGTTGGAATAAACAATTTATTCTCTATTGTTAGGGATGGCCATGCATAACTGACTTATGGCTCTGGTTTGCTCTGCCACTTGTTACATGTGCAGTCATCCCTAACTTGTACCAAAAATAGTTTGTCATACTCCTGTGTTGCATAGTTTTTATCAAATGTTCTCTCATTAAAAACTTTACTGGGGAGACTGAACGTTTCAGGACACTGGCAACGTTTATGAAAGCTTTCCCCAGAGCTTGGTCTCACTGCGTTGAGTCAGTGCTGACATGACAGTGATCATGAGACAGTTCCCGATATCGCATACAGATATAGTCTGCTGGGCAGGTAACAGTCAGCATCTGACAGTAAGTAGGAGGTTGTGTGTCGAGGTCAAAGGCTGGATTGGCAGAAAGCCCTAATGATTGCAGGGGCTCCTGCCAAGCCAGGAGCGAAGCCCGGCGGTGAGGCAGCGTGGCAGCGTAGTGCAGTGCTGCTGCCCATGCTGTTCAGCTCCTGCCCCTAAAGCGAGGGTTTCCATTTCCTGTGCTCGCAGTTCAGGACCTTCCCTGAGCCCTAAATTCATCTGAAAACAAACAAGGCCAGCTGCCAGAGAATTCCCCAGCCATCCTTGTGATAGATGTTGTCTTATTTTGCAGTATCTGCAACCTGTAGTTGTCTTCTGCGTAGCCATTTGAAAGGTTTTATTCCTAAGTGCCGTGTGTCAGCTGTGTGCTCCCTTCCTGAATTAAGTGCATTTTGGGTAGTGTATATATAAAGACAACTGAAAAATAGTGCAACTTATTTCACTTTGTGCAATCTTCTGAAGAAGGGAGTGCAGTCCTGGTACAAGGGTGAATTAGTGCATCACCAGTACGCTTGCAAGGTAATCATTGGTGGCAATGGTTGGTGTGCCTCGGGGATGATGCTCCCTCTGCTGGAGTGCATTACTGAGGTTGGAGCACCTGGCAGAGATTTTACCCTGCCACATGCAACTCTGGTGATGGGGTTTGATTAATGGCGTTCTGTGCCTTTCTTTGCCACACACATATGCTAATGACATACAGAGTGCTACAGTGCTGCTATTTTTAGTGGGGAAATATTGCTTTTTGGCAAGAGTGCTTTCTGTCAAATGCATGGTCCCCCTGCACATTCACATCAATGCATTTTTTCCAGGCTACATCACCATCATACTTAGCAGAAACATTTTGGCTGTAGACCTTTGTTTCAGTGTTACCACTCTCCAGCTTAGTACAGCTGATGAAAGTTCAATTATATGTGAAGTGACTATTAAAGCATCAGGACTCATCTGGGGGTCTGGGGCGTCCCCTCCTCTTTTTGCTTACAATTGTGCTAAATCCCTTAATGTTGCAAAGGAATCATCCATTCATCAGGTAGAGTGTTGGAGGCCAGGGTGCAGATAACCGCTTTTATTGCATATGAGACATTGCAGTCCTGTTCTTAGGAACTGCCAGGCAGATTGGGAATCATGGTCACGGTTAATAGCAACGAATTGCCAGCTCTTGATGGGTGGGTAGTCACTCCTTTCAGTGGTTGCCCCCTGGGGGAGAAGGTAGAAAAACAGAGGGAGAGAATTAGAGTGACTTTGCACAGTTGAGCAAGTTCATGCCGCTGGATCAGTGGCAAGCATTGGCAGGGCTCCACTCTGGGGAGGCTCACAACAACATCACAGTCTCATTTTTACCAATTGGTGTTACTATAGCCAGTGGTGCACAGGGGGAGAGCAAAGAGGAGGGGAGGAATGAAGGGGGAAGAGTGAAAGCAAGAGTCTGGACTAAATTAAACAAACAAAAGTGCTTGTAAGTAGCATTTAACCCATAACCATTAGCCCAGTGCTGCTAATTGTACTAAACTATATATCTGAAGTTCAGTGTGTGATTAAAGAGTTGGCTCACAAACTCTCTGCATAACCTTAATTTTTTCAAGGTTCTTTGAGTGTAGAATGGCTTATAATAATGATTTTGACTAATACGATTTTTGACATGCAACTTTAATGCTTAACCTTAGTACAACTCCAGAGCATTTCATGTGTATTCAGCTGTAAAGAGTGATGATTTAAAGGGATAATATAAGAAAAAGGTCGTTCTAGAATGAACCTCTAATAAATTGCATAAAGGAAGCTTATTATTCCATGAGTAGAGAGATATGCAGCTTTTCTGATCATTTTTCTGCTTGGTTCAAAAAATTGTTGAGACATGATTGGGGAAAGAAACACAAAAAATGAAATAGAAAACTGCAAGCAGTGAACATTCTTTTGATGGTTATGATTTTGTTGCCACTAAAAATACTCTTCAGTAATGTGGTTGTTCATCTTTCCTCTTGTTTTGGGTGAAGAATTCGTTCCAATAAGAAAATGCTGTTACTGGTTGGAGGATTGCCTCCTGGACCTGACCGGCTACCCAGCAATTTGGTTCAGTATTATGATGATGAAAAGAAGACGTGGAAAATACTGACAAGTAAGTGGTTTGTTTTTGTACAGTTGTCTTGATGAATTTAAAAACATGGTTAATCAAATTAGACACTTTATTGATTTGTTTCTCTTCAGAGATTTGTTTATGTATCACAAGGGGCTTCACAATGGAGCAATAAATTGAGATTGCAGAAGATGCTAATTTTATAATAGGATAGGCCTAAATTAACACTGGCTTAAAATCATTCCAGCAAGTTTTTTTAAGTAAACTTGTAAGTCTTTTATACTGTGACATGAATACATGCATATTTATGTGTATATGAATATAATCTGGTTTAGAAAAAAAGAAGGCAATGCTTGAGACAGTTTTCTCAGAGTCAGATCCCCGGTAAGCCATAGGACTTAGATTACACCTTTGATTCTCCTTTGCATTTTCACCTCCCTCTTCCAGCTTTATCTGTTGTCCATAATCATTAAAGAAAGGTTTTCTCTGTACTCCTCTGCGTTCATTGCTGACACAGGCATTGGTGGAATACATCAGCTACAGTAAACAGTGCATGGAGGCTTCTCTCACAAAATTATTTCCCACCTTCTTTTAAGGGTTGATTGTGTTTTAGAGTAAGTATTTTGCCTCGAGCATTGAGATTTGGAATTATTGTTATATTGGTTACGATTCCCAGTCTAACTTGGTCATGGAATCAAATCACAGCTTCCTGAGTGCAGCAGGCTGTGTGTGCATTAGTCCCCTTGTGGCTAAACTGGCTGCATTGGTCAATAAAACTAAATTTTAACTGTCAAAATTGCCCAAAGCAGTATAGATAAAATAATAAATGAGCAATTCTGATCCATAAATCAAAGCCATACTTCTAAAACTGGACAACTGGTAAAACCTGGATTTCCTAACAGACCTGCTTTTTTTCCCGATAAAATACCTTTTACAGAATTCTGTTCTTCATCTCTTATCCAAAGCCAAATGGGATGCACCCAAGCTAGTATTATATTCACAGGTTAGGATGAAGCAAAATTAAAAAAAAGAAAGACTGCTATGATGCAGGACTTGAAATAATGCTTTTGCAAATTGGCTTCTTGGAAAACTTAAGAACTTCTCTTAAACTGCTGCAACATAAAGACTGCGTAGATATAGGTACTCTAAGTAATAGTTGATGGCATTGGGTAAAGCTGGCAATTTTAAAAGGGCTTGTGAACTGTACATTTGAAAAGCCTACAACATCCATGCTAGGGGACACACTACACTTGACATTTTTCAGCATCATGAAATACGACAATATTCTCCTCTGTATGTTACTTTTAAGAAAATTCTAAAGATGATAAGTCAGTGAAAACTCAATGATATTATGTAAGACAGGAGCATTCTGGTTTTTTTTAATTTGTTATGTATAATCCAATGCCTCACTGTGATAGGTAGGAGAATTAGAACTCTTGCTTCAAGATCTGAGCCCTCCACTAAATTAAAGAAATAACTTTATTTTGAATTACTTATACCTGTAGATATGTAAGATTTTGTAAGAATTACATTTATTCAGTTCCTGGTTATTTACATTGTGATGCTATCTCCAAGTTTGTGGGAAACTAGACCCAGTTTCCTGGGCACCTAAATGTTGTGGTTAAAATACAGATCTGAATTCATAGCTAGTACTTGAACAACACCACCATCTTGTATGTTATTGCTTCAAATGTTGAGAAATGTTTGTGAATAATTTTGCCTAATTTTATGAAAAGAATGCAGTCTTTTCTGTTTCTCCTGGAACAAATAGTAAACAAAAACTCTCTTTTCACTTCTGGTTAATGCATGTTACCTTCTGTGCTGTGATTAAAAGATAATGCATCTGTTACAGTCCTAGCTAGCTCATGTTCAAGCACTTGATGCTCAGTGCTGCAAGTCCTAAAAGTCCCTGGATCTGTCCCAGTGTTGACTAAGATGACAAGTGTCAAATACACAGCCTTGTGACACGGATAATAGTGTTCTTATAAAAGCAGAAAAGGATGTCGTGCTGGCTGGGACTGCTGCTGTTCTAGGAGCATGGAGGAGAACGTGGAAAGACCTATTGCTAACAGGCATGATTTCTTAGAAAATATTATTACTACTTGCCAAATAGTAGCAATAATCATAGAAAAGGTTGAAATACAAGTTTAAACTGTGCCAATTCTGTGTTCCCCTGCTTTTCTAAATTAATATAAAACAGTGTGGCAAGTGGGGATAAGTTGGAGTAGAACTTTCATCTTGTTCTTTCCCTAAAACATTGGAATGGCTATACAGTATAGGAGTGCATGGACCTAAAGATCAGAACCATGATTGAGTGGTTTTAGAGAAGACCATGAAATAAACACACTATATCATGGTGACTGTACGGTGCAGTCATGATGTTGTGTCAACATATTATGACATTTAGTTGGTATGTGGGAATTGAAGGACATTGTGCTATCTTTATTTTTGGTGTAATTTTTGCTATTTAGGAAAAGGATTAATTATTTTCTCCCTTTACCTTTTATTCCTGTTTCTTTGCCAGTCCGCAGTTTTGGAAAATAATTGGTCTGTKTATTCTTATCCTAACTTTAGAATGCGAATGAAGGAGGGAGGCTTTTTTTTCTGTTTCTTTCTTACTTGCAGGGCTTGTTTAGACATTGCTGTCTGTCCTGAAGCTGCATATCACCCCACACTCATCAGTGTAAATGGAGAGTTGCCTGCTTGCTCCCTAGTGAATAGGGACAGAATAAAAGCCATGTCACGCTCATGAGCTTCTGTGACGAGGAGAATTTCAGTCCTTGTAGTCTGGTTCTTCAAGCTATTGCTATCTGTTTATCACCTTAGGTGTATTTGATTTTCTCCTGTACTAGGAAACCTTGCATCAACAAAAAAACAGATTTTGCACTTACTGATACTTACTGGTCCAGGGTGAATAGGCACAGTAATTCCCCTTCCAAATCCTTCTGCATTGCTCATTCTCTGCTCTCTATGCCTGTGGCATTTGGGGGTGGGAAAGGTGGGAGAGAAGTTTGTAAATTCAGTCCTGGGTGCAATGGCTGGGCTGTGGCTGAGAGGAGCCCCCAAAGTTATTCAGCAGGGCCCGTGAACCAGTGTGAGAGGGAGCTGCATGCCCGTCCTGTTTTTTCCTTTCCACTCAGTGGGGAAAGCAGAGCGGCGGTTGCAACTACCCGGTTGCTCAGTGCTCCACGTCCTGCCGTACATGATGCATGAGGAGCACCAGAAGATGAGCTGTCCGGAACTGCTGACTCCATACCAGCCGTGGCACCACATGTGGAGCTATGGAGGCAGTTACAGGTGGAACAGCACAAGCTATTGAGTATGACAACTCGGCAGAGTAACAATCTCATTTTGTTCCCACTCCATGACTAGATCTATTGGCAGGTGATACTGCCCACCTCTCTCTGCCTGGCTACCCAAAGCACCAAATGCATCAGTACTAATGGGAATAATTCTAAAGGTATCAGGAAAACAACTTGCCTTGTTCATAGATCCAGAAGAGGAGGGGAAGCACACACCCATTTCCAATTTTTTAATGTCATCATCTATAGGCAAGAATGCTATGGCTCAAGGGATCAGTAGATTTTTCACAGTCTAGTATTATAGTGTATTTTTCCTGGCTGGTATTTCTCGTAGAGTTGTTTTTTCTATGTTGGCAACAAAGAGTAGAGACAGACTGAAGGAAAAAAAAGGAGCGAACATGTGGCACATCACAAGCTTTTCCTAACACCTAATTTTACTTGATGGGGCTCAGTCCTAATCTCAGATTCATAAAGTGCACACTGCTGTATAATTTGAAACATTTCTTATTGCACAGTCGTGCCTGAGCAAAGTAGAGGATTTTATAGACTGCATGGCAAAATACAGTGAACAAATCTTTACCGAGTGATTTCTTTTCAGTCTTGCTTACAAATACACAAACACGGGTTCATTTTCTAATTGGGTGCTGTCTGTGTCACAAAACCGCAACAGGCTACTACTGCCAGTGACACAGACTGAGCTGTTGATGAGTGCTTGATAGACCCTGCTAACAGCAAAAGTTCTGCTCTGTTCAGGGGTTTCATTATTCCGTGGTATTTTGCAGCCCTCGTAACCACCTATTGGATACAGGGCAGGGTTCTCTGTGCCACAACCTCGTGCCTCGCCGCTGAGAACCAGCTACCACTGCTYCAGTTTTGATTGTGAGCTACCGTCCTACCAGGAGCCCTTGTTTAATCCAGGAACTCCTCTTGGTTGTTTGTTTTAATTGCACCATTTAAGATTAATTGAACTTTTAAAGAGTGCAACAATGTTATGTTTGTTAGAATTATTCTGTAATGATTGCAAGTTTCAAAGACCAGAGCCTCTAAAGATCTTTTTGTGTTCAGAATTGCATAGCTCTCCCAAAAACCCTACTGCTACAGCAATGATGTATTACTTTCACTTTCATTATATGTTTTTAATCAGAGCGTGACTTCACACTAGACAAAGCGATGCTTTATGCATGGTCTCACTTGTTTTTTGCTAAAATCTTTTGACATGATTAATTTTACTTTAATGCTTTTGTCTCATTATAATGGTAAGGATGATGGGTATAAACCAGGGCAAAAAAATACATGCTTTTCTGTCATAATGCCTCTGAGCATTTAAAAAGTATATTAAATGAAAGAAAAAAATATCACAAGAGACTGATCCAACTGGAATTAAATTTCTTGCTACCTGAACAGACAATGCAAGAAATAAATAAAAATGATGCAGTCATTGTTTTAGGGTTTTTTTTGTATTTTTTCTATAGAAATGTATTCATCTGTCTGATCACAAGTGATGACTAGGAGAGAAATTGTGTCTTGCAGATATCTAGATATACAGTGAATCCTCCATTCAATGCAGGACTTTTTTTTCTCTAGAGCACAAAGGGATAAAATATTAGGAAATGTTACTAAACTCTTAGATGGCACATTCCATCCATTTTAAGCTGCAGCAGATCTTTCTTTCTTATCAGTACTTTGTTTTTCAATAACATGCTAATTTTAACATTCCTCAGCCTCTCTAGATAACCACATCATCTCTGTGAACCGTGGAGAGAATTCAATGAGCATCAAAATAGTGGCAAATACTCTTATGGGCAGTAATGCATTTGTGCTTAGGTATTGTACTAGGTTTGGATTTTAAACCAATGTAAAAGCCAACATCCTTGTCCAATGAAAAGGTGTAACACAGGTGACATATTTGGATAGGAAAGGGAAAACCTCCAGAAGTTCATCAGCCTGAAGAGTTTTGCTAGGAAAACCAGCATCTTTTTCCTCGTCTGAAAGCTTACCTCTTCTACTACTTACCTTTTATTCTTATCTTAGTTATCTTGAACTTCCTGCCCTTCACTAGATATATTTAAGTCTGCTTGGTTGGTCAATATACAAGGACGAACAATGAATCAGACACTTTGATTTCCTTCTCCATCTCTCACCTTCATGCCAGCAGCAATCATACAATATCAAGGAGTTGTCACTTACTTGTTTTCCTCTGACTCATTGATCATAACAAACAGCCGGTAACCTTTTCATGCTGAATGCTCTGATAAAGGTATTCCGCTTTTCCCTCTTTCACCAGGTCAGCTGTGTTTTCTTCTTCACRTGAGGCAACCTCCACTTTGGGTAGTCTCATCTGAATACAACATTTTTGTATTTCTGTCATTTTGACTTTTTGAGTTTCCCTTGAATATACTTTGACAGGCCACCCACCTGTACAGTAATCCTCCCTTCATCTTCAGTAACAGCACTTTGAATGTCAGCAAGCCTTTACGCATGCCGGTGGTCCTAAAAACCCTTTGCGAGCTGCACAAACACTATTATTTATGCATTCCCCCCAGAGGAAGGCAGGTAAAAGGAAGGCAAAATAGCTTGCTTCACGTCATAGCCACCATCAGAGCAGCCGGGTCACTCCACCTCCCAGCCACTATCATGTCTGCTGGATCAGGTTGTCTTTCCTTCTCCCCGGCAACGCTTAGCTGAGTCATCCTTTGCTGTGCAGAACGATGCTTTGTCCTTCCTGAGCGAATTAACAGCAGCGTTCCTGCTCTTCTGTTTTTCTGAAATGTCTTTGAAGTGCTTTTCCTTTTGTTTGGAGTCACCAGGAGTTTCTTTGTCCTTCACGTGTTTCAGAGTGCTTCATCTAGTTTTCTCTGATACCTCTTTAGTATTTTCTTTTCCAAGTTGGTTACTTACATGACAGATAGTACGATTTATGTGCTCACATCAGAGGTCATTGGGATACTTGGGAGAAATTTTCAAAGGCATAGATGTCAGTTTAAGTACCACTAGATGCCCATGTTGTGCCTTTGGAAATGTTACTTCTTTTAAGTAGATTCACCCACTGTAGAGCTTTTACTTTTTGAAGAATGATAGTATCCAGTACTTATGTTGTGTTAGACTCAAAGGTTTCCCCCCTCCATTTACCTCTGAACAATTGGTAAAAGAATAAAGGAAAAGTAAAAGTGTTTGTAAAAGGTAAGTGGAGTCAGATGGACAGATTAAAGCTCTTGGCATATGTCAGTTAAAATTTCTTCCCCCTTTTTTGTTACTTGTGAGAAAAATACACACTTATGTTAATCAAAAATGTGTCTTGATGAACAGTTCTTGGCAATCCTGTTAAGTTTCATATCTCTTACTCCATTTACCCAGCAGGCTGGAATGCTGCAGCTTCTGCTTCAGTGCTGTGTCAAGGCTGGTTTCAGCACTGCATTGAAAAGCTTGAGCAAGCATTAGCACATTACTAAAGCAGAAGTCTTGATATCACCGTCTAGACAGATTTAATAGATGTGGTGGATATATGTAGAAGTTGTGCATGTACACATATGCACACGCTCACATGTATTCTCCTTCATAAATAAATGTGCTGATTGCATTAAAAGCTAATTTTTAAACATAAATTCTATCTGTATTTTCCATCTTGTATGTAGCATCTTGTATACAAGGAAAGTATGGTCACGAAGAGAGATTGATACAGAGAAAAGTTGACGGAGTGGTAGAACTATCTGACGTTAAGCCAGCTTTAGATTTATTCAGTGTGGTCAGACACATTGCCAATAAGCCACATGCTTTTCACATACAGAGAAGTGAGAATATAGTGGTGAGAAGCATAAAGATAGTAAAGAGTATTTTTTGTGTGTGACATACTACAGGTTAGCCACAACTCCCATTCTGAGGATGATATATGGGAATTCAACCATGCAAGTGCCATTAATGATTCATGCCTCCATATCTAAGAGCAAGATAGAGCTCTAAGAATGAATGAAAACATAGTGTGTTTCCACAGTGAATGCTGTATTTGTGTCTTAAATATTATTTTCTTCTGCAGTACCATTTGAGATAACTTTCAAGAAATGTCTTCTCTTTTTTTATGTCCTGTGTATTTTTCCTTTTAATTACAATGTTGTTAGCTTCTGCTTTTACACAGGTGATATTTGATTGTGTGTATCTTTTGTGATAACTTCTGTTCTCTGTGCCTGCCTTGATCAAGCAACCTATTAACTTCATTTCACCTTCTTTCAGCTAAAACCCTCAGAGAATGAAGGTTAGTGTGAGCAAATCATTCACAAATTACTCTTTTTATCTTTTCGATTGAGACCTTCTGCTTATTCATAAATCAGATTATTCTGCTCCCCCCACCCCATTCATAAGTGTGATATATCATAGATTCTGGATAGCTTTCTCTTTCTATATTCCCTGTCCCCTTATATTTTGCTGCCCTATGTCTTTGAAACTGCCAGTCTTCTCATTGCCTTAACTCTACTTGTGCTGAAGCCCTCAGCAGTCTTTCAGTTTCTCTTGGCTACTTTTTGCCCTTTCTTTATGAACTTCTGAACATCTACCTCTCTGGAAACCAGGATGTATGAAATTCTTCATGTCCTTCCGCATATAGAAAGACATGTGAATGTGCTCCTCTTCATCCTCAGCAACTCTACCAGCAGACAGTCACTCGCGAGTGGAATTCGGAGGTGTTACCTGAATGTCCTGTTCACAGCCTGTGTTCAGCTTGGGCCACTTGTGGTGAAAAGCTGATGGGAACCAGAGAACAGGATACAACGCCCTTCCAAAACGTCCTTAGGTAGGGGACAGAGAGCGTTCAGGGATGAGTGGTGGGTGGCTCCAAGTGAGAAAGTGGCAGGCGTACAGCAGGTGAGTTCTCAGATGATCTGTGCCATTCCCACAAGTAGATGCTGATGTTGGACTTGTGACAAAGCTGCCGGTTCCTGGAGATGCCTCTCCCTGCTATATCCTTGCAAGTAAATCAAAACCTTTGACTTAAAACTTTCTTCCTGGATCACAGAACTTATCTTTTTCTACCTCATCTTTCAACTTGAGTTACTCATCTTTACAGATGACTTGAGGGTGACAGTCCCATTTTGCAGCAACTTCTGAGGCTTTGTTCCAAGGCAAAATGAAAACAAATTCCTTTAAATGTTTTTGCAAAACAGAATTGTATCAAAAAGTCCATTCTCATATCAACACCTCTTGGAGGGCACAGAAGAGGCAGTCAGCTGAGGTTCAAGTCCCTGCTTTGCTCAAGTCAGAGTACAATTTTTTAACTCATGTGAGTCCCTCTATGTCCCAATAGGTGTTTCACAGCCCCACCAGAGTACTCTGCCCACAGTCTGTGCTGGCCTGCTGCCAGCTAGCTGCAGACCAAAAGCAGTGGAGCTACAAATAGCAATGTACCATCCCTTCACCAGTAAACCTAGATGAGTGACGGAACATATGAACTTGGCCTTTAAGCTGCCCTAATGGGTCTACAACATTTCAAGTCATCTCAGCCAATGAGCAGGAGTAGCGACTGGTGGTGGGTTACCCTCTGTCCAAAGTGAGTGTCCCACCTGGCTAGATACAGATTTCTGCAAAGTTACATAATTTCCAGTGAAAGGAAGTATCACCAAAAATGTTCTCACCAGTTCTGTATGGGTCCCTTAATACTATTTGGCCACTGCCTCTGAAAAAACAGCCATCTGAAATAGCTTCCATGAAAAATGGTGTTGCATCGTGTGCATTTAGTGCTCACTACAAACATGGCTTTCTGTTTCTTAGATGATTTTAGGTAAAATTTATGTGTTTATTCTCATCTACTTGCACTAGGATTTATGTAGCATTAATGGGAGCTAGGCATGTATTGAGATGAAAATGAACTCTGGTGTGTTTCTTGTTGCTTGCTTTAGAAAGCATTCCTTTTTATTGGTATCTAATGTGATGTTTTGTTTATATATAAATGGTTTGCAAACAGGATGGCAAAGCACCACTAGCTGGGCAAGACGTGCTCATAAAAAAACTCTCATAGAAATCCTCAAGACTTTTTTTTAGAAACTGATACATTGTTTATAAACTTCTTCCTCTCAAATATTACTAAAACAAAAGGCAGTTTCCTTCTATGTGTTTTGTACACAGCTATTTGCAAAACAGATTTGAGAAAACTGCCTTAGCTTTCTCAGTTTTGTAGGTGCTATTAAGGGAAAAAGTGCACATCTTGGGTCCTCAACTTTGTTGTTTTCAGTCTTGTATGTCCTTATTGTGTTGTGGTGGCTCATTATTTGTAGGAAGTAGTACTCTTTTCAATTTTCCCCTGTTTTCTCGAGGCTTGATAAAGAGCCCTTCCCCCTTCCCTTCCCTTCCTTTCCTTTCCCTTCCCTTCCCTTCCCTTCACATTTAAGACAGAAATAAAATTTATTATGGACTTAACAGTTTATTTTGCTAAACTTTCTGTCTCGTATCAGGTGTTGTACGAGCTACTGCTTTCATTTAACTGAATGCTGGAGTAAGTATCTGCAGAAACAGATTAATACATCTTTTCAGGGCTGGGTTTTTTGGTATGTTGCTTTGTCGTATTTATATATTGTGCTTCTACTCCCAAATGGAGACTGTGCTACTATAGGGTGTGTAACTGCAGAATGACTGTTCACACAGAAAAAAAGTGTTAACAAATTGAATAGTAATGAATTAACCTGCAGAAAAAGCATTTTGCCCTAATACACAGAAACCTGCATAACTAGAGCATATAATTTTAAATGAAGCAGGCTCTAGGAATGCCTCAATGGGTGTGATGTCGACAGTAGCTCATAATTCATGGATATGAATTATGGCTGAATATCAGGAAAAAACTTCCTGACATTGAGATCTATTAGGTTGTGGAATAATCTCCCATGGGAAATGGTGGAAATCCCATTGATTAAAACCAGACGGAGCACTGGGAAAGGTACAAAGCCTGGCCTGGCCTCAGCCTTTTAGGGAAAACGAATTAATTGCTTGAAAACGTGCCTTCCTGACCAGCTAGATTGGGGATGGCCTCTGTTATTCCCTGGGCAGGAGCAAGGGAGCCAGGGGCTCCCCGCGGTGCCCCGGCAGCTGCGCTGCGCCTGCAGGGGCTCCTGTTTACACCCTGGAGGGGTGCAAGGGGCTGCCCTGGCTCCCAGGCCCCCAGGGAGGCCCGCGCCGCRCTCAGGCTCCTTCAGGAGTCAGTGAGGGCACCAGCAAAACAGAACTGGGATTTTTCCAGTTATGTTTCTGTTACCTTCGAAGCAGCRTAAGCCTACCCTGGTTTTATTTGGTTTAGCAAATGCCATAAGCTGCCAATGACAGATGTGAGCCTGGAGTTTTCTAATAATAATTTATCTGTGACTGAATCATTTAAAATTTCCCTTTGTATTACAAGTAAATAAAATATTTAATGCACACAGTAGCTTTAATTTGGAAAAGAAAGATCTTCAACTTTGATACGGCTATAGCTAAAACTATTAAGCAAATCAAACCTGTTTCATCAAAATGCATGTGTGTGATGTGACTGTTTTGAAGTGATGACAATAACCAGCATCTTACTGTGTATGGGTAGGCTGATATTTTAGGTTTCACCTGAAAAAAAAGACAAAAAAAGGTTTGGCCCCAAAACTTTCAACTAGGAGAGGGTAAATGCTCCTCCTTGAGTTAAGCAGAGAGGGACAAAATAGGTAAGAGCTGTGCTTGCATCACTTATTTAAATAGAATTACCATGTAATAGCCACATTTCCTCTTTCCCCCCAATTTTACACACTGAAGGCTAGAATGTGTTGGTCTGATCTTTTCTCACCACCAGCTGCTTGCTCGCTGGTCAAGAGTTACGGCTGCTGTATGTGCACAGCCTTAACAAGCATACGTACCATATATAAAAGGTACTTTTCTGATTGAAATGACATGAAAGGAATGTCAAACAGGTGCCAGATCAAAAAGAAGCAAAAAAAAAAAATTTTTTTTTCTAGGTGAATTGTTAAACACTAACCAAAAAAAAGTCTGATTAAAGGTCACGGAGCAGATTTCTGCCCTCATGCATGTGAAAGGCATTGTGCAAGCATAAGTAAGGTAGAATTTTATTCCCAAATTAACTCATTTGCTTGATGCAAAACTGAAAGAAAATCCTTATGACCAGCTTATAAGCGTATATAATGAAAAAATTACAATAGCAGAAAAATGTATTCATATCATATCTCTAATTCAGCAAAGTATTAATCACACTGATGTTCAACAGTGTGTTTAAATACATGCTTAAGTACTTTGCTAAGTACTGTCTGTAAACAACTCTATACCACTGTGCATTAACAGCGGACAGAGTTTGTCTCTACTATCTCTAGGAGACTAAAATTATTTTAAGAACTGTGGCAGCCAGCAGTACAGAGCTGGATGATCTGTGGTGTCCAAATCACAGCTTTCTGGCTAGTCCCCAGGCAGTCCTTGTTTCCCGGCTGTATTACCATTAATGTCTGCGCAAACTCATTTAAACTTTGTTTTATTCAGCAGAATCACAAATGCTAGGATCAGCTGTGCATTTCCTGGCTCCCATCAGCTTCAGGAAAGCAAGCTAGATCCAGGGCAGAGGTGGCCCGTACAAGGCTTCATACAGTACTCAAACCTTTAACTTGGGTCTTTTCAATGTGTAGGGTGTTTCAGGGGCTTTCTGCATGGGGGCGAATTTCACCCAGCGGGAGCAAACAGCAAAGTTGCAACCGTTGTTCTCCTGCCACCTCGCAGACCGTCTCCAGCAGAACTCCAGGGCATGGCCATCTAAACACTCAGAAGTTGTGTTTTTTCCTAACTTCCCAGATTTACAACAGCATTAAAGCCCTGGCATAGCATCCCTTTGTTAGAGGCTTCACCCCAGCTTGTTCATTTTAACAGCCCGGTCCCCTCTCACAGAGGAAGGACTGCTGGCCATAGGCTTCTCTTCCTAAGAAAAACAGCACTAACGCCTGCTTGAAGCGGTCCCAGCCACTTCAGTACTTTCCTTTGAATTTTTTAATATTGGAAAATAATACCCTCAGAAAAAAATCACTGACTCCTTAGAGAAAGTCTTCTAGCTTTACATGGGCACAAAACAGTAGTGCTCAACAAAAATCAAGATGAATCTTTAAATAATGTTAGAATTTTTTTGAATAATGCTAAATGTGCTGTTTCAGGAGAAAATGTTTTTATGCAGCAAGCTTCTATTGATCCATCAACTTCTATTCATTTTCGCAAAAAAATCCTTCAGGGTTGGCCATTTAACCGTGTAATACCAAGGTCATTTGGCTCTGCCTGTAGAGTCACGAAGTACCTTTTGCCTTATACCGAATGCTTTCATCAAAGGCCCGGACTTCCCTCAAATGCTCATGAGAAGGCTGAGGTAGAGGACCCTTTGCAGGGCACTGCAGGTCATGGGGAGGTGCTGGGGCTGCCTGTGGCTGCTCCTGCGCTGGCCCCATCGCCAGCACAGCTGGGGACAGAAAATCTCTTCTGCTGTTGCTAAACTGGCCTCTGTGCAGAAGCAAGGCTGTAAAGATAGCCCCAAAGTACTGAAAGACTCCCAAAGACGTACAGTTTCTGAGTATAAAGACATGTCCGGTAAGGGTGCAGGCACAGTGAGCTAGTGCCTGGTTTTTGTTGGGTTGGTTTCATTACTGTTTGCGTGATTGGACAAGGAGAAAAGATGGCAGAGCTGCCTTCTGTGTCCACAGCTGGAGTTCATTCTGGGCCAGCAGCAGATGCTGGGGCAAAAATATAATGGCAGTGTCACAGGGAAAAAACACAAGCTAAGGAAAGTCTGAGCTTTTAGAGATAAACAAAGTGAACTGTGTGGACCAAATTTAGCCTGGTCAATGAAATCTGTGGAGTTATTATGGTATGAATGTAGTGTCCACTCTATTTGAAAATGATTTATGATGGTTCACTGGAGTAATCCACAGACAGATACTAAAAATCTGGAAAGAAGTATATAATTTACAGTTTTGCTGATTGTTTCTATATGCCTTTGCAGCATGTGTTGTTTTCAACCACCTATTGGTACAGCTGTTAAAGTTGGGTCCCAGAATGACAGAAACTTTTAAAGCAAAAGAGAACCTGAGAGTGCACGATTCAGAGCCAAGTCAGTAGTATAAAGTTAGTTCAGATATCTCTAGACTATATAGTAACAATTTTGGTACTCAGAGTTCTACCCTGGGCCTATCCCATCACAAAGTAATAGTAATACTGACCTTTGTCTAAAGTCTAAATTAAGCCTATATGAGTATCTAATTCTGATTATTTCAGGGAAGTTGCTCTTGAGTTACACTAGCAGTGTTGCTAACAGTTTTATCTCTGATCTTGCACATTTAATATTCTATTTAAGACGAAGCTTCTTGCTTCACTTGATTGTTCTTTAAATGGAGAGGAGTTAATCTTATGGTTGAAAATTAAAACCTGAATGTGTCACCTTAAAGACTCAGAAGCCAGAAAGTAAATAGAAGGGACATCAAGCATACATAGCATCTTGCATTTAATGGTCTGGATTGTGATTTTTGAAAATACTTTGGGTTATCAGCACTTGTACCTTGGGGTAGGGAGCAAATAATTAAGTCCACAAGGTTGGTAATGGGATTGGAAGACAAAGTTKTTTATCAAAAAGTATATTTGTGCAGCCTGGATACTGCAATAGGAATGAATATGTATCTGAACTTCTAGAGGCATTGACCTCAGCAAGCGCTCCAAACAGGTTTTTCTAATCACTCCCACGTTCTAGGTATTGCACTTGAATGCCAAATATACTTCTTTATGTCAGAAAACAAATTAAATCAGTGGGTATATCATTTGAAAGTCTGCATATAGCTGATCATATGGAGCTGTCTTCACAGACTCAATGTCTAAATTTCAGCTTTAAAGATTTTTTTTTTTAATTTTAGTGAAAGTATTTCTCTAATAAAAACACCAGAGACTGTTTCTTGGGATTTGCATAGTCAGTGCAAAATTTCAGTGTATTTGTATTATGTAAATAATGTACACTTGCATGAGGAATAGACTGATTTCATCAATTCATTTCGTAGGTAGTTACTATTATTGCTGGTTTGTCACTTGCGGATTTTTTTGAGTCTAAACCTTTTGTAATTTGGTTATGGTCAATGGACTGAAAGAGATCCAGCTCACCTACTTTTCTTCAGGTAGTGCCCACTAGTTGAGCCACGATTCCTATTAGTGCTCAGGTTCCTAGGTGGTTACAAATGCAAGGTAAAATGTGTTAGCTTAAACAATCTAATTCATGCTTTTAAGGTTTAAGCTAGTGCTTTTTCTCATTGTAAGATGCTAGAAGCAATTATTTCAGCCCGGCTGATAAGTGGTAACTTTCAAAAGCACAGTGCTTAAACCAAAGCAATTGCTTTGATCATCTGTTCATGCTCTGTAATATAAATCAAAACTGTTTGTATCAGCGATACCCTAATATTTGTAAAAGCATATTTATTTTAGCCAGATGTGGACGTGGCTATGTCTGAACAAACGCACTACGTTTAGGATTATTCTGTCTTTATTAATTCATAGGAAGTCTGCAACTCTTCAGACAGGGTCAGTCTGTATTAATGTCTTGTAATGCACTGTGCACTTTGTCAGTGTTTTTACAATGAATAAAAAAGAAATCCTCAACTGCACTTTTTATTGTATTTCCTTTGTTTTTCTTTTTCTGCCCCATTTTTCAGGTGTTTCTCTTTGTGAAAATCCAAATTTGTCAGCAGTGAAGCTTGAGTTGAATTTTCACCTACAGGATATGTGAAAGGATGTATTTTTGGACAGCGCAAATCTGTCAGTTCATGCTCATATCCCAGTTCACAGCTAAGGTGTAATCCTACCTAACAAAAGTGCTGAGTGCTGCTTGCATGTACGTCTATGTCATGACTCTTTTGCAATTGCTTTTGAGAGACTAGCATGGATATGGACCTGAGCAGGGCTGGCTGTGACAGGCCACCAAACCCAAGTTGTCTCAATGTTGGGGTGAAGAGAAGAGCACTGGCTGCGCGTGTACCCCACATCTTCCTGCTGCCCAGCGCACCATGCTAGGAGCTTCCCAAGCAGCTGCAGCTGTGCCCTGAGACAGTCTTCCTCTGCCTACTGGGGGAAGGAAATATAAATTTCTCTACCCTTGCCAGACTGGAGAAAGAAAAGACATTCTGGCTTCAAAATCATCCTTTGTTTTGGCTTCCCTGCTCTTGGCCATAGAGAAGAGGAATAGGGGCCCCCAAGACATGGCAAGGCTGGGTTGGGTGTTGAGAAGGTGCTCTGTGGGGGATCTGGGATATCTGCATTTTGGTGGGAGGTTGGAGGAAGCTGCGTGTTGGCAGGGAGGGCTTGGCTGTATTTTATATATGGGTTTAATAACAAGTAGCATTACTGCTGGGATGGACGATTTCTGAAGAGAGATAGTTCTTGTAAGTAGTTGGGAAAGGGAGAAAGAGTGAGAGAAGGCGTAATGCAGCAGACAGTGTATACAGAAGTAAATCCCAGTCCCTGTGTATGTTCCTTACAGAATGGGTATGCTTTAACATTTGGGTGCCTTTACCAAAAAAATCCTTCTTTATGGAAAGAAGAGAGCTGTAATATGGCCGCCTTTCTGCAATCTGGTTTTGGATTAACATTGAGTAAAGCACCTTTGAAAAGGAGCAACTATTTTGGAAGGATTCTTTTTTTTCCCGTAGTACTGTAGGAGATTTTTTTGTATCATAGTTTCCTCGCATCTTCTCTCCCCATCCTTATTCTGATAATGAGGAAGCACTCTCTTTGTCGAAAGCAAGCATGTTGTTTCACCCAGCTTCCAGATCATTATTAAAAGAGAGAGAGAGAGAGATTTGGCGGGGTGTTGGTGAGGAAGGGAACTGTGCCTGATGTATTTCACTGGGACTGGAGTGTGGAGTAGAAAAGCAGATGTGTGCGGACTGCCAGGGAAATCGCTGACTGATGCTYGTGCAGTCTGGGTTCGGGGAACTGAGACAAGACAAGGCAAAGCAGGTATGACTGACGCTGTGCCAAAGCCTGAGCGCTGCTGAGCGCTCGCAGTGCCCATTGCAGTCAGTGGGAGCTGCGGGACTCAGCATCTGGCAGAATTGATGCATCGAGGGTTTGTTTTTTGTGTACTCCATTTGATTTCTTTCCTTTCACACTGAACACGAGGAACAAACAGAAGTTAACTGCTTGGGAGGAAGCTGGCTATGTCTTTTTTTGTGCTGCATTTCACCTCTTTGTTTTTGGTTGGCTGTAAAACCTAAAGCCAAAAAAATAATTTAAATGCTTTTCCAGGGGGAGGGGGAAGCTGAGAACAGCGTACACCATCTAGTGGCTTAGGATAAAACTACCAGGTGAAAGGAAGCCGGGCAAGAAAGGAATGCGACAATGYGGTCCCGCAACTGGTGCCGTTAACTTGATGGACTTTGGACTCTCTACAGCACTCACCTGACTGATCCAGAAATGCCGAAATAGCTGCAGGATACAGAAGGAGTTAGCTGCCTGTCAAAACAGGGTGTATCTCTTACAAAATTACTTAGATCCAGCACAGATTACTTAAAAAGAGCATTAGAAAGATGGCAATATCAAGCCCTCCAGAGTTAGGAAATGGGGGGAATTAAGCTGCTTCTGCAGCCATAATTCGGCCTCATTTGCCTAGACATTAAGATACAATCTGTAACAATATCACATACTATTCTTTGTCACATGTCAGTGCGCAGAAGGGACTGTGCTGAATTTCTGCATGCAGTATTGTTTCCTCTGTTGCTCAGCATGTAGATCCCGTCTACTGCAAGCTACTAAAATCTTGTTCTGAAGGCAGAATTTCTTCACCAGCTTTTCTTTGCAGTGTTTGTAACAACAGGACCCAAGCGCTTCATTGGCATACACTGTTGTGTGTTTGCACCATCCTTTTTGTGAAGATTGCAGATCTCCGTTTTGCAGAAAAGGAACAGAGGTGCCATGAGGTTAAAGTCAAAGGTATCCCTTCATCTGGGGTGCCCATTTCAAGACACCTCAGACCTTGCTTTCCAGACTGCCTCTCCCACTGATTTCGGTCACAGCAGTGAGCACGGGGCACTCCTGCATATCAGACACAGGGATCAAATCAGGCACCCAGGAAACGCAGCACACGTAATTAATGTTCTCAGAACAGGGGGAACAGGTAGGCGTGGAAAAACGTAGCTTCAGGGACTTGTCTCGCACTGCAGTAAAAATGTGTGGCAAAGGCAGGGTCCCCTCTCTCCCTCACCACACACCTTCCAGAAATGAAGCAACCTCTTACAGCCAGGAGTCTTTCTCACTGTTACCTGGTTCCTTCGTAGGGCAGCTTTGTCCCCTGCGCTGGGGCTGYGGTTATTTGGTGATGAAGCTATTGCTGCCCTTCAAGTTTCTTTCCACCAGACCCCATCCCATGATCCTGTCTCCTCCTCTGTGTCAGCGCTGGAACTAGTTTGATCCCTTGGTGAGCCTGTTCAGGGCATTAAACCAAAATGAAAATCTACTCTTTTGTTTTCTGGGTTGTTTTTCTGCCAGATGATTGCCTTGAAAGGGCTCACTGAGGGGTGCCGATGACAGGCTGTGCTGGCACGAAGAGGGGCCTCGATTGCCTGGGCTGTGAGAGGGGCAGGACCACAGTAACGCTGAATTAGATTCGTTTAAATGGTTTGGATTCATGTGCTGAGGCTGTGGTTTCACCAATGCTGTAAGCTGCTGTAAGCTGGCGCTGCTACCCATACATCGGTCCTACCCTTCTTCTCATGACCTCTCATTCCTGCTCTGCCACCCCCTCGTCCAATTTGTGAGGCCAGGCGGTGAAGCTCATTGGGGAACAGATCTAGGTTAAATTTAATGAGCCTGGAAAAACACATGCAGTGTCCTGTTTGTTTATTCCTCGGCTGCATGAGTACATCAACCATCGCAAGGAACGGTATGGCACATGGGGACAGGGGATGAGGAAAGGCAGAGCTGTTTTAGCGGCAGTGCCAGCTTCTGCAGGTCTCTGGTGTCTGTGGGCTCAGTAAAGTGGGCAGTTGAGAAATGTCCTSGTTATCTGTTTAAAGACCATATCAACATAAATAAACTGAGAGGTGCCTGATGAAGTGTGCGCTGCAGCCTCTCGAAATGTTAGCTTGTGACTTCTGGTGCGCCGCTTCACCTCAACTTTCTTCTATTGCCGTATATTTGGAGCTGAAATTGTCTTCTCAAGGCACACTGAGAGACAGGTGTCATGTAGGCTGGTTCCTGTAGATATGCTGTACAGATTTCCTGCCTTTTGAATGTAGGCAGCTACTGATCCACAGTGGAAACTGTGTGCCCTAGAAACCAGGGTGTGAGTGTAAAACAACGCAAGTTTTCACCAAGATTTGCTGGCTGCAGAGGAGTGTTAAGAGTCAAGCATTTGGGCCTCTGGATTTGTATGTGCTGCTGTGTTTGCAGATTTTTCCATCTCTTCCTCCAGTACAGATCCCTTCTGCCTTGTCCCCTCAGACCTGACCTTGTCCCATCCCTTGCTGCTCCTTCCAATTTTGTTCTCCTCTTGAAGTTAGTCTGTCTCCACAAACATCAAGTCACAGCCACAGTTATTAGCATGGTGAATCCTAGATTTATTCATGAAGACTTTCTGTCTCAGGCCTAGTTTCCTTTCACCTGAATAACTGAAACTGATACTTTTATGAACAGTATAGTTTGCAAAACTAACTCCTTTAATAAGGAATGCAAGCAAGGCTAGGGAACTTTGTTGTGTATTTTCAAAGTATTTGTGATTAATTGTAAAAATAACTTTAATTTACTATACTGTACATTTCCAATCCTACAGTCTCAGCGTGAACAGTGATTTAAATTAACCTCATCTTTTATCCTATTTGTCAGCAGTCCATGACCATGTGCTGATGTGTCATTTGTGAATTATTTGTGAGTCGTTCTATGTGAACATGGTTCAGTCCATGAATTTTGACACCACTTGATTTAAATAGCAGCTATTTGTGTTACGATATTCAGCTTGATATTTAATCTTAAGAAACATGGGTTTGCTTCTGTTTGCTGTTTGGATGCTTCCTAAATCCACAAAGAGTTTTTGAGACGACAGAACAACATTTCTGTTATGAATGCTCATATGGAACCATTTTTTCTGATCCTTTATGAGCAGGTATCACAACATTTTTCACAGCAATTCTTTTGAAAATATTAAACAACTATGATTATAGAAAGCAAAAGAAAGTTAACACAAATTTTGTCTAAATCTATAGATGGTTTTTATTCAGATAGACATTCTCATTTTATCTTCTGTATATAGATTCACAAGAGCAAGTGGCCTGTAACAATTTTACCTAGGAAGGTTATTTTGCTAGCTGAGTCAAGTTTCCTTCTCTGAATGTGGAAAGTGTGGGTGGGTCTGCCATTTCCCTTCCTTGGGAGCCCATCTGCAGGGAGAGTTTTAGAAGAACACCATTTCTCCCTGGTTTCTGTTGGGGAACCTGGTCTTTCATGTTCCCCAATTTACATGGGTTGATTCCTTGTATTGCCTTCTGTATTTGTTTGCCATGTGGTTAATACTTTTTAAAATGAGCTCTCATTGTCCATCCTGAGCAGAAACAATATAAATCGTATTTATTTCTGCCTGGCATAAAAAAGTGTCACCTGTAAGACACTCACTTCCTGGTACCTGAACTCCTTTCTCTATCTAAGGATTTTTGTGGTGATGATAGCTTTAAGTTCTGCCAGGGCATCTCTAAGTGTCTTTTTGTTCAGAGTTAGCAGGGCTGTGCGGAGTCAGATGAATGCCCAGGCTGCAGATCTCAGCCCAACATGTCCCCTTGCAGGTATGCGTCAGGGTGCAGTGAGGGCCGGTGGCTCCACGAAGTGGATGAGCTGGGAGAGCGGGCAACCCAGGGGATTGAGCATGGCGGTAGAGCTGGGACTGCTGATGGCTCCACTGACAGCCCTGGACATGGCCAATGATAGATCGCGGCTGGGTCCAGCGAGGGAGTCCCGTCAGGAGCGAAGGGAGATGGGGCCAGGGCCAGGGCTGGAAGTAGGCGCGTGGCTGCAGCCTGGCTCAGCTCAAGATGGGGTGCCCCAGCCTGAGCCAAAATGGAGACCCTGGGTCCTGGGAAGGGGTTGGGGGACACCCTCGGTGAGGCTGATTACAGCCATTAAGGACCATTGGTGCCGTCAGGCCCTGACAATATGTTGTCTGAGTGTCCTGCCCATCAGAGGTGAGCTCAGTGCCTTCTTGGGGTCCTGAAACTTGCCTTGAAACTTCTTGTGGCAGGGACTCCAGAAATACATCATTTTTTTAGGCAGCGTAGACACATTAGTATATTATTGCATGGACATTCTTGCTTCTGCACACCATGCAATAGGGATGCTGGAAGTCTGGCATTTTGGACTTTTCTGGCTTTGCTTCAGATACCCTGCGTATCTGGTATATAACTTCTGGGCAAGTAGACATTTTTAGGCTATTTTTCTGGTGGTGAACATTGGACAGATACTTCTAGTCTCTTCTGCTTTATGTTTGGTGCTTTATGTATGTGCTGGACTCTCTTGTAAACACAATGTTTTGATTGCAAACACTGAAGTGTTTAAAAGGAAAAGTCCAAAAATTCATAGCGGTGAAATTTTTAATGTTTCACTTTTGACTATTATGAGTGACCTTCTAAGTGTATGGACAATACAGTGCTAATATGATGGAACAGGGGCGCATGTCTTGCCCATGTAGAATTTTTCAAATGGAAAATCACATTTTTCCTCTTCTCCTTGAATGACTTCAGACCTAGTGGGAAGAAAAACAGCTCTGGGTCCTCTGAAAAAATATCTGGTAGTAGATAGTAAGTGGAAAGTAAGTAGGGTAAGAAGTACTGAGACTGAGAGAGAAGACAGTGAAAGATTCAGCCTTTTGGGCAGTGAGGGCCCAGTAAGTCCTTACTGCATGTGATGAGTTCTTTTAAAAACGTAGGTCTGCGAGCAGCTCAGACAGGATCCTGCCAGCAAAACGCAAGGAGTGTTTGTGGTTGTCCTGAGCTCACAAGGTTGTCTTGAGAGGAGATCAGGAACATGCAAGTATCTCAGGGTCAGATAGAAACTGAGCCATGAACTGATGCTACTGGAAACAAGCAGTTGGGCATTAACTCACCACTCCTGGTCAGGGTCTTTCCTCCTCTGGTACTGTTAGTAAAGGGAACACGTGTCCTTGAGCAGCTATCTTGGACGATCCGAAAGTCTCCGCTGGGATAATGTGGCATTTCTTTCTGGAGCTTTCTGGCAACTATGCCGTGGTGTTATCCCATTGGGGACTATTTATCATTTCTTCCATGAGAAAATTTTGTTGTGTGAGGTGTCACACATGAATGTTTCATCATGAGACTATTACGATGTGACGAGATGTCCTTCCCCACTAATATATGTTGGGCTCTACTTTAGAGATGATAAATCTAGGCCTGAGTAGGCATACAGCATATCCTACTGGGGAAAAACCGTCACTGAGGTAACATTGCATGATTCACAGTGGTGAACAAAAAGTGTTGCATGATAAACTGTCTGCCTCCAGATTATGTGCGATCAGTGAAGGGATCTGGGTGAGCATGGTCAGCCTTCAGCAGGTTAGCGTCTAAGTAGAGGATAACAAAACAAGGGGAATTGTTCATGGTTCCTAAAACTGTCATTTTTAGCATTCCCACAGGACTGTACAATATATCCCACTGCTCCACTCCCTGACAAGAAGTTTGGTGTATTCTTTCACATTTGCTTCTCGATGTTGTATCAGCAGTTCAGCTGCATGGAGTTATTTCCACCTAAGGGGAGGGTGGGCACAGCAGTGTGTGCATAGGTTTCCTAAGCACTGCACACCAACGGTTATGTCAGGATTTTGGTACAGGAACATCAAGTATTAAGATGGAAACTCAGCACTGCTGATTCGAGTGGCCAGCTTTATTTTATTATTCGAATGAAACCCAAATGTGTGCTTTCACCTTTAAAAATATATGGGTAGAATTTGTTCTTGCAAACAGTCAGATATATGTGTTGCTGAAAACCCAGTAAAGCTCCTGCAGTCGAGTGAATTTCACTCATAGAAGTAGACAGGTCTGTACTCAGAATCACATCCAAGTAACTTTAAAACAATTTATTTCAGGAGGAGCTGTGCGTGCCAGGAATACCCGTCATGTGTGCCTGATCTGGTGCTTCAGTATGAATTTAGGTGTCTTATTTTAGACACTCACATATGAAAAATTTAGCATTAAACAAATTAAACTGAGAACCAAGCTGAACAAGCCTAGCTGGTGTTATTCTAAAGAAGGTACTGAAATAGCATCTGTTAACAACTGAATGAAAAATGTGGTATTTTCATTAATATATTGACTATGTCATGAATGATTCCTAGGACTTCCATCTGCCCAGATAACTTCTTCTTAGTGCTTATGCTTTCTTGAATTGAAGGTAGGTTTTGGGTGGCATTTTGACTTTGGTTACCTGCAGCCTCAGTGAAAGTAGGGGCTGTGTCCTAGAAGAACTGTGCCCAGCCTGTGTGTGATTGTTTGAATGGAGTTGATAGAGAACCGGCACAGGCATGAAGAGATGGCGAAATTTCTAGCTAAGCTGGTGGAGTTCTCCATGGTGTAGCTGGACCATGGCTATTCCAGGTATTTGCTCTAGAAGGTGACTTTGAGAGATAGTGCTTCATCCTGATCATTTTAGGGTTTTCTGCTTGTGATGACTGTGGTTGGATTATCCCAGGTGTCCTCCCTGAGTCAAGCTCACAGTCAAGGTTGGCACTGGTGTCTTACTGGAAAAAATAGTTCACGGTATTTGCTTGAATTTGAGATGGCTGAGTGCAATTTGATCATATGTATGGTAACAGAGGTATTTTCTACTTACTGTTCATTATTCTCCTCTTCTAAATGTTATTATCTACTGAACAGAATATACCAGTGGATGAAATCATGATACCTTTTAAGTCAATGGCAAAACTCTCACTATGTTTACTGAAACTAGAATTTCATACCATGTACTTACTGTGGTCAGTCTTTCACCACAATTATTAAATAACTAACAGTTGAAGCAAACAATTCACGGAGGACTCCTAGCATTTATTTACATAACCTCCCTAGTGAGTAATAGCAACTAACAATACAGTAGTAAAYGCATAGCCTTTGTGCAAGTAATTTATGAACCAAAGAAAAGGCAAACGGTATCTGATATTCTGTTTACAACAAATAATTGGACCAACTGTAATCACACTAAAATTTTGGAGAGACTGGAAATGAAATGAATATTATGTCTCTGCCATGAGCAAATCACAATCTTCAAAGCATTTTTGTAGGTGCCTTTTGTATTGGAATGAAACATCTTCTCATATTAATCTGCCCTCTGGAGTGCACTGCAACTGTCTAGTTTTCAGGTTGCAATGGTTGAATATTATCTAGCCAACAGGTTATGCTCTTAATGTTGTGGAAGGTCGTTATTGTCTCCTTTTGTCCTCTGGTAATGACATCCTGGTCCTTGAAACAGACTCTTCTCTTGTGTCTTCTGTGCAGGTCGTTAGATAAGATGAGCATGACTTCTTGGTGCATACTGAGTATTGAAGGGGCTATGCTCAAGCCGTGCGGTAGCTGAGGAAGACTTCTTTGCTTTCATCATAGTACCTCCTATATCCCAAAGAGCCAAACTGTTCAGGACAGTGAAAAATCTATGGGTACAAATATTTTTGCATTAAATAGAAGAATCAAATGCAGTTTCTGAAAGGAGTTTTTAGCGAGAAGGGAATGCCTGTGGGCTGTATCACAGCCTTCAGATTTCCTGGGACCAGAGGTTGTCCCTCCTGCTCTCTTGAGAAATGCCACTCCTGTTCTCTCTTCTTCCCTACTAGTTAGTGTTGAAGTGAGGATAGACAGGGAGAAGTGGATTGTAAGGAGGAGGAGGAATTGATGACTCCTTGAGAAATATGTGGGAACAAGCAGATGTTGTTTCCTAAATGTGCAGTTGTTCTCAGAAACTAAGCAAAACTGGATAAGGCGAACAGTGCACATTGTTGTTCATTAGCTAAGTGCAATGTCACCCGGATTCGAAAGCTGGAGGTTCTCTGGAGCATCGCTGTGTCTGGCTACCTTCAAGGCCATTATGGTTAAGCGCATTTTGTTTCATGAGCGTTTGGCTGTAAGCAGTAGACTCTGGATTTGAAAGCAGGTCCCAGTTTGGCGTATGCAAGGAGTTTTGCCTGGGACAGCTATCCTAATAGGCAGTGTTGCTGTGTCTCCCACCTGTGTCCRTGTCTGGAGAACATCCAGGAGTATCACTCCTGAACGATGTCACTGACTTTTGTTTAATGAAGTATTTCTTAACAAATACCACTATGCTCTTGGACTCCACTACCTTCCAGATCATTCTCAAGTGTAAATCAAAAGTACAGTTTTGACCTAAAAAGCTCTGAATGTTTTTAACCTGTATCTGAGAAATTGCCTTCCACCCTACTGAGGGTCTGCTAGAGAGCACTCATAAATTGCAGAAGAGGGCTGGTGGGAATGTTGTCTTCTCTAGGACTGCTTGCACTTGTTTCTGCTCTTGTTCCAGAAAAGCACAAGTTTGTTAACCGTAGGCCTCCAGAGCTTTGGAAAGTGTGTGTGAGGGTCGGGGGGTTAGAAGAGGTGATTTCTGCCAATTYTGTCTAATCTGTTTATATCTGTCTGTCTCAAGTAATGCTCTAGCACCTATCGCCTTGGTAGCTAAACATGTTTCTCAGAGGACCATGACTTTTTTTCATCTTTTTCTCTGTTTAATAGTCTTTTCTCCTTCCTTTTAAACTGGTCTTTAATAAAGTTGAGAATTCTCGCACAGGGTTTTATAAACATGTGTTATTAAATTTTAAATCTGTTTTGAAAGTGCCTCTATTCTACTCCCTCCTAGTAAAGTGACCTTTTTAAATGGAGGGAAGTGGGTTTAGATGACAGTCATGATAAATGCGGTCATGTTCACTCAATAAAATAAGGCCCAGTGCATTTGAGGATAAATCAGTGAAATGTACAGCCCCACCTGTCTGTCTCCATCATTCATTTCCACTGTCACTTTCACAGTGGCTGATGGATCACAGTTGCTGTAAAATTAGACAGCCTTTAATCTCATTTCATCCTGATTAGCTTCTCCTTACCCTTTCCCTCTAACTCACTGACTGACACGCTAAAAACTCACACTGGGCTGTGTCTGAGCGTGGCGTACAAACTTCTCTTCAAATACCCTTTTTGCCGGGCAGGCAGGTGTTCCACTGAGTTGAAATCTAAAAATGAGAAGATGTGATTTTCACATTATTAAAACAAAACAGCAGACAAAGGCTGATATAAAATTAATGAAAACGGCGAGTTGGCCAGACTGCATAATGGGCCAAATTCTTCCTGTTACACCCTGGCAGCCCCAGTGAGCTTGAGAAGATTGTTGCTGCTGGAAGCTGAATTTAGCATGCTCATTGATGCTTGATTTTGACTGTATCTACCAAAAGTTGGGTCCTGTACAGACATCTGTTCATAAGGAGTTATGGTTTCTAACAAAAGTTTCCTACTGCTTTCAAAGGGCATTTTATAGCTGTAAAAGTGTTGCTTATTCCCACAGTTCTGATTTCTGTGTAGAATTTGGGATTAAGAGGGCCTCTGAAAATGATCAGGGAGAAAGGCTGCAATGTTGGTGATTTCACAGTTTCCATGCAAAAACTCCCTTGGAGATCTTCACAGTGTTGTCCTGCCCTCCCTGTTTTGCTTGGCTCCCTCCGACCTCGGCAGAGGCGGGCAGAGCATGACTGCAGTCCAAATTCATGAGACTGAGAACAGGGTTTTCCCCAAAGCTCTGTAAGAAACAAAGGTCGTAATAAAGGTCTGCAATATTTTATTATAGTCACCTTTCCTTCTGGTTCCCAAATACTACTACCCTTCCTTAGGCAAACTTCCCTTTAGCTTTCCCACAAGTTACAGATGATAGCTCAGGTCATTTGGGCCCAATCCCGTGTCAGTGGGAATGGTGCCATCAAGTTAAGTAGGAGCCAGGATTAAGCCCTTAGTTTTCAAGGTTTAATTATCATCATAAGTGTGGGAGTCTTATTGCATAGTTTATATGCATGGGAATGGCAGAAAAGCTTAAAATATAATTTCTTCCTCTACTGGCCCTGTTTGTATCAATATGGAGGATRAATAAACAAAAGTGTTTGCAAAAATGAAAACACAAAATGAGAAAAATATGCATGTGTGCACCGTTCTTTTCAATAAATGCTGTATCCCTTCAAATTGACCAAAGGAAGAACTTGGTTGAGGGTTCAAATGTTGGCTTGGGCATCATTTGAAAATGTAATAAGAGCAGTGGGTTAGGTAAAAATCAAAGACCTTGCAGAGTGATTCCAAGGAGTCTTTTCTTGGCAGGGGTGCCCCAGCAAGTGTTTAAGGGAGACAACAAATTCCCTGTGGGAGACCCAAATTCATTCTGTGGTACAGGCATCCACAAAATCAAGGAAAGTTCTGGGTTTTTGCGAGAAAAAAGATTTTAAAATGAGAAAATGACTGAGATTAAAGAATGAGATAAATATGATTTGGGGGCTAAGAAGGTATCAAATGTTTCTCTCATTCTTTCATCCTACTATAAGTAGTATAAATTCTTATGCAGTGCCTAGTGTAGGACTGCTTCCTAGTTATACAGTTTACTAGTAACAAATAACCTTAATTAATGCATTTTTACTGAACCCAGCTGCCCAGTTTAAGAATTGCTTCACTTATATGACTTGTAAGAGCATAGACTATGAAAATGATATTCCACCTTTACTTAAAACTAAAAATGTACCTTACTTATTCATCATTGCCTTGGCAAAAACTTCAGTAAGAAGCTTAAATGAGTCCACTTGATCTTTAAGAAAATGTGTCCTAAATAACAAAGCTGTGCGTATTTCTTATTATTATTATTTGCATATGCTATACTGCACAACTGCATTTTGAGAAAAATGAAAGATAATAAAACAAATGAAATGAGAGATATATCACCCAAAATAATCCAAGTGTGAGATAGGCTTCCTCTTTTCTTCTTTTTTTTTTTGGCATTGGCAAAAGAGCACRAAGTAAGAGCTGGCCCTGAGTCATATTGATTTCCCACTGCACTGGTTTCCTAAGTGCTCTGTTGATCCGTGTCAAGCAATAAGTTCCCTGCCTGTACATGCACATCACCTCCCCATTTGTCCTCACCTAGATTTAAGGTGCCCATATGATGAGCTGAACAAGGACATCATTTTTCCTACTGGTGTCACTGGGCCAAAACTACTGCATGTGGTATGATAACTAATGCTGTGTCTACATTTACCATATAATATTACAATAGTGTTGTGTGGCACAGCACAATAACATGTGCATAGTATGGATATGTGCACCTTGTATTTTTGTGTCTTAGTACTTGTAATGGAAATGTAAATTAAATAATAAATTGTTTATTGTGACTCTAGCTGGTCTATAGCAATCTCAATACCTCCCCAAAACAGCATATTGCAAACCTAATTCCACAGTTTTGATCTTTGTTAACAAAGGGCTTCCTGATTAGATGAATAGAAAATGTGTGATTGTGCTGCTAATGACATTGTACAGGAAATTAAGCGTATACATTTGGAAAAGGCATTAAATCAGCAGGACCTTAATTTAAAAACTTAAAACTGTATGGAAATGCAGCTTGTTCATTGCTGTGTAATGGAAAGCTACTGAACACACTGACTCTTCTTGTGGAAACATTACCAACAGAACAAAGCTGGGCTGAGTTTTTTTTAATGTTTCCTACCATACTAGGATTCCTAGCAGCTGTTTATTTTCAGGAAAATATCAGACAACTTCACTCCTTTATGTAAGTTGTTTTTAGAACAGTGTATAGGGCAGTTGGACAGGTGCGTGGATGCGGAGGGACCAGAATTTCAGCTTTTTGCTTCAGTTATTTGCAAGATTGCATGATGTGAAATGATTGATAAGTGGCTTTGTCTGCTGTTAATTCACTGAACACGCTTGGGGTGATGCATTCCCCTATTATTCCCTGCAGATTTAATTCCAGTATTGTATTTTGTACCTTTGGAAAAATTTTATGGAATCAGTGCCCTGAGCTGATAAAGAATTCTTGTTTTGCTTGCAGTTATGCCATATAACAGTGCCCATCACTGTGTTGTGGAAGTGGAAAACTTCTTGTTTGTTTTGGGAGGGGAAGACCAGTGGAACCCTAATGGTACGTATATAATATTAAAAGACAGGAGCAATATCTATTTTTCTGTGTCTGTCTGTCAGGTTGGCTGCTGTGTCATTAGCAAGTGATTTTGAGGACCCTTAACCTAAATGTTGAACTAGCCAAGGCTACGTTTAGATAGTGATGTAATAAATATCTGGTACTTTAGCAGTAGCATCACCATCATTCATCAGCTCCCACATCCCTTGAGAAATGCCACAGGCAGCAGAACAGACTCTTTCAAGTGTGTGCACCAGGCAGCAGCTGTTAAAAATTTTAACCTTCATTTCCAGTCTCCTTCCAGTCATAATATAATAATGCAATTGCAGTAGATGAATGCTTCTTTTCTATTGTCAAACCAGATACTTGCAGCTAAAGTTGTTAATGTGTTAATTATCTAGACTCTGAGATTCTTAAACTGGTCCTTTTTTTAGTCTTGTGCAAGAGCTTCTCATATAGATTATCTGCTGCTACCTTCTTTGATTTGATTACTTCATAAATTTACCGCAAAGAGAAATTAAACAATTTAACAGGCTTCTGAGCAAAGCAAAAGGAGAATACCATGCCTTGCAAAATTCACGAAATTGTCAAGACATTGTTAAAAAGCTTGCATACAAAGAAAGAATTGTAGTTGTAGCAGTCTGTGTAACAGAGATAATTATGACTGAGAAACCATAAAACAGCTTGCAGGTACACATTTTTACTTTAAAACACCAGAGGATCCAGCTGAAATTACATATACTGCATATATTTTATTGTGAATGCCCCATTTCAGCATCTGCACTAAACCAAATTATAGAAAATTGTTACATCTGTTCACTTCCTAAAATCTGAGACAAACAATCCAGTCCACCCTATAAGCATATTTCCGGTGTAGTTAAAAATATCACTAAATGTCTTAGGAGAAGAACCCTTCAGTTCTATTGCTGAATTTTATGTTAAGCAGGAGATAGCATTAATGACAATTATTATTAGGAGTATCAGCCACATTCAACAACTGAGGGCCCCTGTTGTGCTTGATGATAGGCATATGGATAATAGAGGCAGACCTTGTTCCAGACAGTTTAAAATTAAATAGCTATGTCACATGAAGCATCATGAAAGAAAAGAAGTATAATCATCCACAATTTAAAGATGTGAAAACTGAGTCACAGAGTAATGGATAGACTTAAGGAGGGGTACGTATCCCACGTCTGAGGTAGGAGTTGAACACAGCTGTCATAACAAGGTGGTTCATGAGCTGGATAGTACCTTAATTTTAAGGCCACCTAGATCTAGATCAAGTCTTGAACTGAAGACATTGCCACCAGAAGTCTAACAGCTTCCTTGTTCTGTGAGTACCAAATAGTTGCAATTTGTCTGTAGAAAAGACAGAAATAGAAGAGATAGGAGGACTACTGATGCTGATCCCTTTACAAATGTACCCCGAGAGAAATGGATCTTATCACAAAAAGTGGACCTGAAAATCATCAACTACATCCTGTGCTGTTGCTGGCCTAGTTCTTTCTTCAAACTGATTTACTCTAAATGGGCAGCTACATGGGGACTACTCACTTATACCCATTTACATTTATGTAAAGGCCCTTATCTGCTGTTTTCATAGTACAGTAGGGGCTTCAAATGGACCTAATTGGAACTGTCCTGCCAGAGCATTGCAAAGATTTCAGTTTGCATGAGAACATGCTGGTGTTGTTTCAGTGGATGGAGTTATCTTTGAGACTGGGAAGTTGAAGGCTTGCTATGCACTTCTTTAGCCATCGCACTTGCAGATCTTGAGGCACCCTGTTGACCGTGGGGAGCGTCTATGCACCCTTCGTGCTGCATTTCCAGTCACAAGGGATCACTCCACAAGTGAATGCTGATGAGAGCAGGTTGCAGAGCTTTAGTGTGGATTTAGCACCAACCTTTGCAACCTGCAGAGCCCTTGCCTTTTGACTTGGGGACAGAGACCTTCCTGCAGAGAGCAGAGGGCTGCGTCTGTCTTCTTTTCTCCCATTCGCTTGATTTACTAACCCTGATTTCTGTTTACTCCTCGCAGTTCCTAGGTTCTGACAAGTGTTTCCTAATGTGTGCATGCTTCCCGAGTGACGAGCAAGGCAAAATGATAGATACAGTTGTCTTTCAAACTGAATTCCAAAATTAAATTGGAATGAAAACAGTTATACCAGGCAACTTAAATAGGTCATCAAGTCCTTTCACAGCCATTGTATAGTCCTTCTTTGTAAATTTTCTAGGCTCCTAAAAGCAGTTGGATTTTTAGCCCCCCACTACTCCTGTTGGAAAGTTGTTACAGAACCCAACGGCTCTAAATGACTAGGAGCTGTATTCTAATTTCCAGTCTTAATGTATTCTTTGACTGTCTAAATCACCTCATTCTCATGCCAAAGTTGGCCTTTAGCTTAATAGTTTTCCCCTCCTGGAGATTTGTTCCTCTTCTGTGTTATAGACACCATTCCCATCCCCTTTCAACTTTTGTTTTGCTAGATACAACAAGCCAAGTTCTTTAGTCTTCTGCTATTCCTGTCATCGTAGAGGTACATCTCTGTGCCTCTTCTAGTTTGGTTGCATCTTCCTTCCCATGAAGTGACCAGATTTATATCCTGTATTCCCACTCTAGGCTCATTAAAAACTTCTCTTTTTACTAGAAATAACTGCCATTGCATGCTATACAATCCTCTACATGCATAACACTTGTACATGATATGAGGTTTGTATGATCACAAATAAAAGCTGCTATGTAACCAATGACCACTGAAGTCAAAAGTAACTCTGAAGGATGTAGTAACTCAGAAGGAGCAGCATTAGATCCTTTTAGCAGAAGTCCAAACTTATGATCAATACTTACATTGTTTTGTAATTCTTCTTTTTGTAATAGAAATAGATTAATAAATGTCCTAAACAGTGAGACCTAGAGCTAGTCAGATGCCTGCTGTTATTGCTTTTGCTGCTTATTGAATCTATAGCCCTCAATGCATGTTTTTTTGCCRTCTTTGTAGACTAAAAGAATTCAGATAGGGACCAATAACAAAGTCTGGCTTCGCTAAACTTGATGGCAAAATTACCACTTGCCCTTAGTGTATGGGGATCTCACCCTATGAGATGTGTTTGAGTAGTGCTCAGCTTGCTGGGACCTCGGTCCTCATTAGGCACCATACTGGATTTGAAGGGAAATGCTGCATTATTCATCAGTCATCTGCTTTCCTCTTCTCATAAGGAACATGCTTTTAATAGTGAGAGAATGAGTTTGCTTCCAGAAGGAGAGGTCAACATGGTTTCTTTTTCTATTTCCTTGTAGAACATGATCTTAAATTATTATAAATATAAATTTTATCTGTATCATTATTCTTCTCTACAATCCTGATGGTTTATTTATGTAGGCTGAAGTATGTGTAGAAAGAAACAAGCAAAGAGAGCCAATCCCAAAGGGGCTTTTCCAATGCAAAAATATTCACCTTGTAGGATACTCAGTGACCATTTATGTAACTGTGACATATGCAGTTGCATTATTCTACTGTCCTCTGAAGCCTCTAATTCAATTTTTTAGTCACAGATACATAAACAAAGGTTTCTTTTTCCGAGATCCTCATCTGTTGAAGTCTCAGGTGTTACAAGAAATTGCCATGCACTCTCTTGCTTCAGTTTTCTTGCTTTGATGTCAATCTGCATGTAAAATAAGGTGAAATCTTAATATCGTGAAGACATGAATACAATTCTGGGGCTTGACAGCAGGAATAAGGTAGTTAGCTGGTATATGTTGCTCATGTTTCTATTTTAACTAACACTCTTGGAATAAAACCCTAAGAGTATATTCCCCCTTCGATGCACATGTGTAACTCCTCTGAACTTACACTGAAAGTAGATGGTAGAATAAACCACCTAGTGCAAAGACTGCATACCCCATGCTGATGGCTTATGCAGCTCCTGGTTATTTGCCTAATCTTTTTCACCATGTTGCACATAGGCATGAAGTGAGGAGAAAGAAAAACACATATTCTCCCTATGATTTTTTTACCTGACACAAAATAGTCTCATCATAGCAATACCACAGAAATGCCCTCTTTTGGGCAGTAATTTTGTTTAGTGATGTGATTTATTGTGGCTGTGGAAGTACCACAGCATCTATAACTATAGCTAAATACACATTTTCAAGGTCTTATTACAGAGAGCAAGAATAATCTCTGTCTACTTTTACTGCTAACAATTGCTAATTCAAACCTTGTAGTGCCCCGTTTGTTGAATTATTACTGTACACATAGTGAAATCATACATTGTTTTAAAAGGGGGAACCCTTCATAAAAGCTGTCAACTTGTGAAGTATATGTAATATATATTACAATCATGATGTTAAATACATGAAACAAACAGCTGAGTGTCAAAATAATCTATCTTTACAGGGAAACACAGTACAAACTTTGTTAGCCGATACGATCCCAGGTTTAACAGCTGGATACAACTTCCACCCATGCAAGAGAGGTAAAAACCTACTACGTGTTTTTCAATATATGTTTTATTATCCTAGGAGCAGCTGAAGTTTGGCTTAGTTCTGGGAGTAAGGAGGCCTACAGAAGCATTGAAAGTATGGAGATAAAACTGCAGTGTGCAGTTGCTTCTCCTCTGTCTCCGAATTTTTTTAAATATTCCAAATCCACAAGTCCAGATGCCAAATCCTGTGGTGCTAACTGATGCAAAATAGCCACGAACTTTCTGCAATTACTGGTTGCCTGAGTATGATCTGAAGGGGTTTTTGAAGTCTCCATAGTGTCCTGTCATGTTCCTTGACTGAAATGTCATGATGAGTTAGCAGTAAACAAGCATAATTACAGTCAGATATCTTATGTAGAACAGAAAACTTCACATGTTGACACCATCCTGTTTCACCACACCAGCCATGAGAAGCTCTCCTCAGCCTGACTTACCCTGTCAGAGGACTCTTGATCCTAGGTGGTCTTTGGCTGAAGTTGCTGTCAGCCAGTGCATATTAGAGTAGCATACATTTTAATCTTACTGTGTACTGAAGAGCAGAGCTGCATGTGAACTTGAGCAGTAACCTGTAAAAGTGGCTTAAAGTTAACTCTGGATCCCAGTTCCTACCCTGACAGGGAAAAAAGTCCCCTAAACCTGAACTGAATGGTACATGTTTCTTCATAAAAACTATCTTAAAGCCAGGCAATACAAAGTTATAACATTTTATGAAAAACGTTGAAAGGACTGTCCATCCTTCAGTTCAACAACATCCATCTTCTYGCAGATCTTATGTACAAGATATCTCACACCACCTTCCTAAGATATTCTCCTTATTCCGTGTGCTGACAGTATTTTGGCTCTTTTTCTGTTTTCTGTCCTCGATGATCGGAGCTCTGACAGTCATAAATACACTAAGCTCAATGCAACTGTGTGATTCAGGTGTGTGTGTATTATGAGATGCATGGAAATATGTCTGTCTCTTCAAATTTTCAGAGGTAAAATCTGTGCAGAGTTTTTGAAGGGCCCCTGTTCAGGATTCGGTTTGACCGACCTATGTCCATGTGCAGACCCATGTGTGGTGCTTGTCACCAAAAACTACTGCATCATAGTAGAGCAGAGTGACTCCTGCCCTCTGGTTCAGCTCCCTGAACTGACTCGCTGCAGGCTCGAGGCTGTGTGTGAGATTGAGTGCTGCTGTGCAGGTCATCCTCAGTGAGCCAGGAGGCAGACTGGGCTTTGCATGGAGTCTGAAGCTCTTACATGGAGCCTAATGGCAATGCTAATTTGGCCTTTTGAGTATCTGCAAGCAGAACTCCTGAGGGGCACATGCAGTTGCCTGGATGGGTTGGGTTTGTTTGGCTGAGAAAGCTCAGAGCTCAGAAGGCAGAAGGAGGTAGTTGAGGGTTGGAGAAGGCAGACAGTGGCAATTTTTTCACTTCTACAGTGGCCAATTCTAGCAAATACAGATCCAATTTATAATACCAAGTGCTGAATATGCCTTCAGTCTTGTGTTGTGGTGGAAGCTGCCACCTTCAGCCAAGAATTAGAAACTCTGCAGAGCGTTATGACTGCTTAGCAGCTGCCCAGTAATAAACTGCGATGTATTAGCATCTCAGCACTTTACAATTTTATTTAAATGTAATAGTCCACTCATACATAGTCCTTTTTGCTAGGGGCTTTGCTGTGACAGCATTAATTGTCACCTCTTTTGTTCAGGATACATAATTGCCCGTTATTTTCCTATAAAGGCTCCTGAGCATAAGGACTGTGGCTGGAAAACAGGGACTTTTAAATATTTTTCTAAAATGTGTTGAATGGTTTATTTACTCATCCCTAATGACTTCCTCAGAGGTGTGGCAAACAGGAGAGAGCTTTTAGGAAATCCCAGTTCCCAGCTCCTTAGTCAGATAAAGTTCCCACTAAAGTCAGTAAGCTATTTTGTCCCCCTAGGAGTCCAGGGTCATGCCCTGTATGTGCTGGCGTAATGCCAGCACCATTGATGAGACAGAGGGTTTAATGGCTTCTTCTGAGTCATTATGGTCCATCAAGTCAAAACCTGCTTAGGAATTTTAGTGTGAGAATAATTGGCTGGATAGACTATCATAGCTCCTTTAAAATGACTGCCAGGTAAACATGGGTCTCATGCACAGGCAGTATATTCTCAAGTTAAAAATCTGTATGAAATATGTGATGGGTAAACTTTTATCTCATATTATAAAATCCGTATCAGCTTGATTTCACTGTACAAGCTGTAAAGAAATGTCTAAATCCGTTACGGATTCAGAGCCATCAGCCTGTTTTTGTTTCAAGCCAAGTTTGGATTCTTTTAATTTGAAGAACATCTCAAAAAGACTTGCTTTTGAAAAGTATGTGGCATTTTCAGGTGTATGTTGTTTAGAGAAGCAGCAAATGATTCATTAGGTATTAAAATATGTGTCTGCCTAACAATACAATAGCAATGAGATGTTTTTTGGAAAGCAGTTCAGTTAGACTGATAATGGGATGAACCACAGCTAAGCACCACAATCCAATACTGTTCCTGGAACCAAAGAGATCCCATCAACCCAACTCAGCCCAGAGCTGAAGGGGGTGTATGGAGCATAATAGCAGTTACAACACCTTACTTTTTCTTACATTCCAATTTAAAGGGTTTTATTTTGCTTGTCAGCAAAAAGTACTGCATTGTACCAGGGCATGAGGAAGCACAAGTGGAAATGAGCAGGCTAACTTCCTTACTGAAGCTCAATGAACTGAGAAAATAAGCGGCAGAAAAGAGATAAAAAAACTCACACTTTTTCTTAGTCTCTGGTTTTATTAATAACATTATCCTTTATTAAAATGACTGTATTTTTTAAAAAGCAAAACATTCTCTAGCAATGACCCTGAAACAAGGCCCAGATGTTGTGATGATCTGTAATAACGCTGGTAGTTTTAAACCTCAGACTGAGAGTTGTATTTTCTGTTTCAGGGCATAAATTCATTGTCTTTGGGAATCAGAAAGAAATGTTAGAAATGTTTCCTCTTTGAGGGTACTTAAGAGAAAAAGTTAGTTGGGTTCATTATTGAGTGAGGGGGGTTGAAGGAAAAGAATTTTAGAGACTGGTGAACATCAAATACTGGAGAAAATTACAAAATAACTGTCTTATTGTCCATATTCAGATCCCAAGGTGCATTTCAGTTATCCTGTTAGAATGGGTAGTCTCTTCCCAGTTTTATGAGGAAAAGGTTGCAATGCTAGGATGACTATATTATATTTTAATCTGGATCATATTTTACAGCCATCTAAAAAATCATCACTTAACAATACACCCCTTATACTGTGTATCATCAAAAAGTAAAAAACCAAAACCTTAAAATCTTTGTGGCAGGAGCTACTGGGGAAATATTCACATTCAAGCAGAAGAGTGAAGCTTGCTGACACTTTCATTTTTTGCTCCTTATAGTGACACTGTGTGGATGAAACCAGGAGTACACATACAGAATAAGGTTAACAAAATCCTAGTTAAAATAGTAATGCCTGCCAGTTGTACCTAGCTCTATTTATTAGGCTTGGACTAAAAAAAAGAAAGAAACTGCTATTCATATAGAAGAGTATATACCCTTTTTATTACCATAGAGTTTGGTTTTGAAAATGCATTCTGATGCACATTTTATTAGAGTTATTACCATAAATCTGACTGAAAATACATCAGAAGGTGTTTGCATAAGCTGAAATTCAAAACCCCTCAAGGCTGGCAACAAATCCTCCACAATCCACACCTTGTATAGAGCCCAGTAAAGCTGCCAAACTCTGCTGGGCTTAGGGTTGGGAAAATAAGGGATATCACTTCTGCTGAAATGCTCCTGGGTAGGCAGCGCTGAGGAAAGGTGGTGGTAGGCAGCATGAGCCCTGGCTGAAGCTTTCCTCAGCGTGCACATGTGCAATGGTGCTCGCCTGTGCAGCTTCTCCGGTGTCTAACCAGATGCAAACTCTGCCACTTTTCCTGACTTTGGGGCAAATACTCTTGCGTCTGGCCTGTGATTTACTCTCAGGAAGCGTTAGGCACTTGATTACCTCTAACACCTATACACGCTATCAAACTGGAGTGAAATCAGCTGGCAGACTTTTGTTGAGGAGACAACACTCAGGCAGACATAGATACCCATACAGTGTAATCAAATAAGCTTTGTTTCCATAGAAAATCAAGCTAAAAACATAGATGCACAATTTGCTGCTTGACCATGCAGAGCAATATATGCCATCAGCTTCTATCTGCCCATTGACAGATAAATTAAATGGTCTTATTTAATTCATCAGTTTAGTTGGAGACACCTGGCAGCCTTCTTGCCCTGCTCTTTGTGGTCTTTTCTTTCCTGGCTTTGTTCCTGTGGCAGTGTTTCCCTCTGCGTGTCACACAGGAGACCTGGCAACAAGGGGTGCCAGCCTGCACCATCCACATTGCACATATGCAGGCAAGGCAAAAGCGAAGGGGGTGCTCCGTACCACAGCTCCTCACCAGCACATGCCCTGTCAGAGATGCACAAATCCCCAAGCAAGGCCAGAAACAGGCTGTGTCGCCTCAGACCTGCTCCCTGAACTCCCAGCCTCTTTCCATGGCTATATATGCGTGTGCCAGTCTGACCTCTCCCCCAACTTTTAAACCATCAGCCAGTTTGAGCCACATTTAACAAAGAGGGAAATTCCTCAAAAATGTTAATGTACCGCTGATTTTGTGAAAATAGCAGGGTAAAGGAGAGGGATCCTATTCCTGCTGTCACTGAAGGAAACATGCTTAAATGCCTCCCTTACCAGCCAGCAGGTTGGAGACACTGTAAGCCAGACTTTATTCATTCCACTGGTCATGGCACAACTTTAGAAAAACTGAGGGAGGAGCGGGGGCATGCAAGAGTTGTTCACTGCTGCATGCTATGCTCTGCAGCTCRCCCTGTATGCCTTGCCAGTTTGCAGCGTCAAGCCTTTGGCAGTCCGTGTGATCATCGAGATCCCCAAATTTACCTTGTGATTCAGGAGATGGGTAGTGCAATTTGCAACAGCTACCTGCTGCAAATCTGGGTGCCTCGGCATGAGCTGAAGAGCGTTGTGTTAGCCGCAGCAGTGGGTTTGGCAAGCTGCAATCACACCTTTGTGTGCCAGTTTCGCAGAGCTGTCAGGACTAGACCTTGTAACTCCTATGGTGTTTCACTCTGGAAAGAAGTTTAGGTTGAGGGTCTATAACTCTTGTCATTCAACATTTTGTGCAGGACTTCATCCTAGTCTAGCTATGTTCTCTTGCAATTTTCTTTCTCATATCATTGCATCTTAAAATTAAAGCCCTCTGTCCTATCGCCCTTGCTGCCACAGAGTAATCAGGKTAGCTGTCCCTGGAAGAGGATTACCCCAAACAGTGTATCTCAAAATGGTCTACCCCAATGTGTCTCAAAATGGTCTAATGTTCTATTTTTACTTCAGTAACGGACACTTACCATTAATTTTGGAGGCACAAGGAAGACAAACTAATACAGGTCCAGCAGTCCTGAGCAGAAAAATTAATTAGTTCCCTGCATACCTGAGTTGCATGTGGAATCAGACAGGTGGCTAAAACTTTGTTCAAAATTAGTTGAATGGAGATGGGCCTTTTTGAGTTAATGGGCAGAAATGTAATATTGTGCCTAGCTTAAGGAAAGTTGTTCTATTTGCAGTACTGCAGAAAGAAGAAAAAAATGATAATTGAAGAAAAATTTTGATGATGTGGTTCTCTTAGTAAATTGGGAACAATGACCCTTGAAGGACCATAAAGAAAGTGAATGTCAAGATAATTTATTATTGTTACATTATCTACCTCATTTTTCACTTTGTCTTACTGAGTTGTTATATCCCTTACAAGGTAATGCCCCAAACATTAATGAGCACCTTTTTATCTTCCATGGGTGTGCAAAAGCAACAAACAGCTTTGGAGAAAAGTATTTTCTGCCAGATTTATGCGTGCTTAATTGTTTGACACCAAAAATAAAGTATTCATTCATATATGTATTTGAGTATTTGATTAGCAAAGCAGACACAGTCTTTAGAATTGCTGTATGCGTGTGAATCCCCCATACACATTTGTCTGAAGTAGCATTTGAAGTAGCAGCTATCTTAGTTCAGGGAGTCAGAGGAAAAAAAAAATCATTGACACAGCTAATTGGCTTGTTGTTGGCTTGTTTTGTTTTGTTCTGTTCTGCGCTCCAGGAGGGCCAGTTTCTACGCCTGTCGCCTCGACAAGAACTTGTATGTGATTGGCGGAAGAAACGAAACTGGCTACTTGTCCAGCGTGGAGTGCTATAATTTAGAGACGAATGAATGGCGCTATGTGTCTTCCTTACCGCAACCTCTGGCAGCCCATGCAGGAGCAGTTCACAATGGCAAGATATATATTTCAGGCAAGTGCCTTTTCCAGTTCCTGCTGTAGAAGAAAACCCAAAACCCAAAAATGTAGAGCTAAATTCCTGCTGCAAGGCAATGAAGGTCTTTATTTACATTAATTAACAAAGGTATATTTACTTTGCAGGAGGTGTTCACAATGGAGAATATGTCCCCTGGCTATACTGCTATGACCCTGTGATGGACGTCTGGGCCCGAAAACAGGACATGAACACAAAGCGAGCAATCCACACTTTGGCTGTAATGAATGATCGACTGTATGCAATTGGAGGAAACCATCTGAAAGGTCACATTTTTAATAGTGAAAAAGCATTTCAGTGTCCCCCATCTCCTGATAAAGAATATTTTTGTTAGACAGTCATTGTTAAATACATTAAAAAGCAGGCAACACAATTTAACAGGACACTTGAGCCAGCAATTTTGAAAACATTTTATGCAAATTATTTTAAAATTATAACAGTACATTAAATATATGAGTAATGAATGCTTTAGATAATAAAAATGGGAGCTTCCATTACTCAAAGGCATGGACAATTTGTCATTACCAAGAATTCAATGAAACAAACAGATTATTCTTTGACCCGAAAGTACCAGCAATATTTTCCTCTGTAAATCATTTTCCAAAATGTGCAGTTAGAGAGAGCTTTATTCAGAGCATCACACAAAAACAAGCTCCCGTTTTAATGAAAAAAAGCAGCCATTAAATATTAGGACTAGACCCTTTAGATTCCTTTTTAGTATTAAATGTAGCTTGTTACTTACAATTTTTTGTTAATTCCTTTTAGAGGTCTCTTGTTTTTGCCTTTTGAAAAGCTCTCATATTAAAATTACTACTACTTAGGCATCTGGAATTCATGTCTTAATACTTACATGCCATTGCTATTACTGCTAAAGAGATTCTGTTTAATCCAGTCAGTTCAGACAAAATGCACAGTTCCTGCTCCTTTGTCCCCTGACAATATTTGTCAGTTTATACTCAGATTTTTCTTTGTTTTTTTTTTGCTTTCCTTTCTTGTTTCAATAAAAACTCTCATAACAGCAATAGATAAAATTAGCCAGTGATGCAAAAGAAAGAGTGCTGTTTAGTGCCAGAAATACTTGCCCATGTGCCTGAATGGCTCTGGCCCCTACGTCGCAGTGAGACTCTGAAATCACACGCTGCTTTTGAAAATCTGAGTGTCTGTGGTGCATATAGGGGGCACAGTCTTASGTGTAAAATTTCCCCGGTAAATGGTACTGGTGCAGAAACCCTTGCTGCTAGGCGAAGGCTGTTTTGCCTCCTCTTAGCCCCAGCCCAAGTTGCAGTGGATGTTCCTGGACTAGCCGTGAAAGGAGGGATGAGGTAAAAGTTGCCTGCACAAACACACCTGCAGATTTTATAGAGGTTGGCTTCCCAGTCCAGCCTCTTGCGGAGGTCCRTAGCATTGGCTTTTTCTCCTACTAAAGTAACAACATTAAGATGTCACAGCCCTCGGTATAGCTGCAGCACAGGGTTTGGTTTGCCCAGGCTTGAATTGCTTCCACCCTGTCTTCTCCTTCCTTCTTCAGCCAGTTTCATGCAGCATCCTCTGGGAGAGAAGGAACTTCTGATGAGCGTTGTATTTTTACCTCTACCGTCCTTGACTGAGATGCCTTTAGTATGTATGAACTGCTTGCTGTTGCGAGACGTATTTAATGTCTAGGCTTCTGGAAAGCCTTCTGTTGTCTGGAGGAAGGGGTTTTTGGAAAACTTCAGTTTCTTCTGTGGAGTGGAACAAGAAAAGGAACTGCGAGTGAACAGAAGAGGGAGAAGATTGAAGTGTGGATAAAATTGTCCCTTGGTTGGGAAGAGCAAGGCTCTCTCATAGCTCAATAGCAAAGCAGTCCTTTGTGAAGCTGGTTCTTTATACTAGTGTCAGCAGTGCATTTACCTCTTCACCACTGATCATGTGTATACTGCAGTTTATTAGGGAGCTTTCTGACAGATTCTGGGCACACAGCAGTGGCCTCTCTACGGCCCCTTGAAAACTTTACAGCGATGCAAAATAATTTCATCAGAACTCTTCATTCTTGACATAAATAATCTTACAAGCAGCGTCATTGGGAAGTACCAATATCACCAAATGCCTTTTTCCAGAAAATCAAACTTATCTTCTCTTTCCCGTCTTCCCTTGATGGAGAAGACAGTAATGTCAAGTAAAGCATCCTGGTATATTAAAAAAGTCATAATTTTACTGCAGTGCTTTGACAAAGAAAGTAGCTTGAGATTAGGAGAAATGCCTAAATATTAGAGCAGGAACCAGGACTCCTGGGTTCTATTTTGTGTTCAACTCATCTATTTGTTGTTAAATATCACAGCTTGAGAGTCTTGAGACCCGTCTGCCCTTTGGTGATTGCAAAGCAGCAGCTGCTTGAAGCCATTCTCCCACCTCCACCGGGGAGGACGGAACAGCCATTCTTTTGGTTACGTTTTCTGTCACCTAGATGACTGTCACATCACAACCACATGCTTAGGTTACCCCTTAAATCAGCTTAAAAGTTGAAAGTGGTCCTGAATGTCACAGCTTTCTTGCTAAGCACCATGTCCCTCTGAAACCATGTGGCATCAGTTGTCTTAGCTCTACTTTGATTGTTTGTCATTGGTTTCACGGTGAGATTTAAGCTGGTGATTTCTGAATAGGTTAGATCTGCTGTCCTTCGAGAAAGGCTGCCAGACCAGTCTTTCCCTACGTGTTCAAACTGGCATTAGCATGGATAGGTGAGGTGGAATATTACTTGAATTTGCTTTTATCATTGTTACATTATTATTGAGTGTTACTTTCTGATCTGTTCAGGTTTTGTATGCACTTGTACTTCTGATTTGTAGAAGACCTGTAGAACTAATGGCAAATGCTTTTAACAGATTTACTTGAACCAAAATAATAATTAACGTCACAGGAGATGGCTTAAACATATGTGGCAATATTTTATTAGAAAAAGTTTAACAGTAATGTTATAATCATAGTAATGTAATTGTAATTGTACATTAATAAATTTAATAACGTAACAAATAATAAAATAGTATGGCTATAATACATATTCTCTTTCTCTCCACCTTCTTCTCCAGGTTTCTCCCATCTTGATGTCATGCTTGTGGAATGCTATGATCCAAAAGGCGACCAGTGGAATATTCTTCAGACTCCTATTTTGGAGGGGCGCAGTGGACCTGGCTGTGCAGTTCTGGATGACAGTATTTACCTTGTAGGAGGCTACAGCTGGAGTATGGTAAGTACCTGCTCTGCCAATGCCAATGACCCTACGTTCCTCTGAGCTCTTGTGGCCAGTGTGTACCTTACACAGGTGGGCCTGAGAGGAAGGGAGGGATGAACTACCTGTTTTCAACTTGTGGACAACGTGTAGTATGTTTTCAGCTTTGTGCTTTTCTCTTTAAATAAGTTATTTTCAGTTTGTATTCACTGATAGGGGGTAACACAAAAAACAGATGTAATGGCAAGAGTGATTGATGAGGCTGAAAGCCTGTAGCTCTGCTTATAAGACGCTGTAAAGAAGGCTGATTTGCAAAGGCTGAGCGCTCAGCCCACATGAAAATGAAGTCACTTTAAGAGTTCTTAAACTAGTTCTTAAACTAAGGCCCCAAACCATCAGCCGCTTTAAAAAAAAAAGCTTTTCATCTTTAAAGCTGATGTGTCGCATGGATTTTACTTAGGCCATGTTTCAATATGACTTTTTGTTCTCTGTTGCAGGGGGCCTACAAATCCTCTACAATTTGCTATAGTCCTGAGAAAGGGACTTGGACAGAACTAGAAGGAGACGTTGCTGAGCCACTAGCAGGCCCTGCTTGCTCAACTGTCATACTGCCAGCCTGCGTACCATACAACAAATGATACTCAAGGAGCACTGACATGAACACTGATTGGATTTGGGAAAATAATGACGGGTGACATAAATATTTTAATAGAACAGACTTCCTGTTAAAACAAAGCTACATAATTGACCCTTATTCTATATTTATGCTTTAGGAGCAAACTAAAAGAAAACAAAAACAAAGTGTTGTCCCATCTCAGATAGATGCCGGTGTCTGATGAAGCAAGTAGCTAAAACACACCGAACATTACATGCTGACAGACTGCCATTTCAGACTGATTTTAACTTTTTCCTGCTGCAGAGATATTCCTCACATCAAATTTATCTTTGAAAAAATGAAGGCTAAATGTTCAAATACAGCCTGAAGAGACAAGATCAGTATTGTGCATTGTATCTACCTGCATGTGATCTGTGTTGAAGTCATGAGGATGTTGTTTTCACGAATGCTTCAGAATTCAGATAGTGAAAAGCTCACACTGCTTTGCAGAATTGTCTCCTCCTCTGTAATCCTAACCTACAGCTACTTCACATGCTTTGCAAGCAACACAGCATCAGAAGATCATTAAAGGTAAAGAAGTATCACTGAGTTTTTGCACAGCTTGGCTTCTGATACACTCTGCCTTCAAAGTTCCCATGTGTAAGTGCAGCAGAAAGCAGACTGCAATGGCCATGCTTTACAGAGCACTTCTTGCAATAGCAGTTCAGGGATTAGGATCAAATTCTTCTCCTAATCACACTGGTGTAAATTCAGAGTCACTTCACTGAAATCACATGGAAAGACTATTTCTAAATTAGTGTAACAGAATTTTTCTCCTAAACCTTAAATTCTGGGTTTGTAAGGAAGTTATTTGCATGACCACTTAACAAAGTACCAGAACCCACACTTACTTTCACCAGCCTGTTAGATATGAACATATCTGCTGTTTGCTTCCAAAGACAAGAACACTGAATTTAAGTATAAGTGTATTACTTTGGACTCTTAAAACATTATGCACAATATTGAAGAGACACTGGAAAGTAGTTAAAATCCTCTGAATGACTGATCTTAAAACATATTCTAAAAGATTTTTACGATTGATCCAAAGTAATGTGAAGCTAGACTTACACTGCCTTATAGCTTGTGTAATTATTTACACATTACAAAGCAAGTTCAGAGTGCTGCCACATGGGACCAGTAGCATTTAGGACTCACTTTATGAACTCATAGTTGCATGCACAAATCAGGCTATCCATGTTGTAAGCTCATGTCTTTCTGCCCTGGCTTTGCAGAAGCAAAGACAAAACCTGAGCCTGTTAACAAACATCTACACCTCAGCATAGCATATGTGAAATTCTTCCATTGTGATTTACTGGTGTTTTGCATCTGTTACCCTCAGGGCTATCTTCTTCGCTGATTAAAGTTGACATTGCTCCAGTGAAGCCAGTGGATGTACTCTGGTTTATGTCAGCTAAGAATCTGGCCTTTAATTTGCATAGTTGTAACTGGCTACATCAGATAAAAGGCAAAGACRACTCAGATCCTGCATTTCCAAACCTGTGCATATCTTTCATGACAGGTCTTAATGCCAGTGCATTAAGCAAGAAGCGGGCAACTACTGTAGGTTGGTTTCTGCTGCAGAGGCTAGAGATGGGAGGAAGAATTCATTATTTGCTTTGCAAAATAGGAAGAGAATGAATGTACTCAGAAATTACACTATATATTGAAGCTTGAGAGCAATATAAATAATGGAGAGCAAATACCATGGGACTGTTTCTCTCTGGCATCAGTCCAGTTTTATTGCAGTGCAACTCCCTTGCTTGCAGCAGAATTACACAGTTGTAAAATTGGGGTAATGCAGTAAAGACTGATACCATACAAATGCAATAAACCAACTGATGAGGTAGCTGCACGCCTGGAAAAAAACTGTTTAAACAAAATAATTATCTGAAGATGCTAATATTTGAATGTGCCGTTGGGGAGTTTTCCAGTGAGCATCACTAAGGAACTCATAAAGGTGGAGTGTATATCCTGAAATCTCAATCCATTTCTACTATATAGTGCAATCTTAGTTGGTTTTGTATTTATTTATATTGTTCAGATCCAAGGGATCCCTTGTAAAATATATTTGGTGCAATCATGACTTTTTTTTCCTTTCCTGTTGAAAGTATATAAATATAAATATATATAAAAAGGAAACTGTTAAGGTACTAAATGAGGAAACCTTGAATGACATTTAAGATCAGGATAAGGTCTGCCATTAAACACTGATTGTCACCTGTCTCTGCTAAAATGTACCATTTGTAAAGGATATTTGTTGTCCTTTTAAGTGGTTCTTTTTTTACCAAGATAATTTAAAGATTTATGAGGACTGTATGTAAATCTTTCTATCTTTCAGGAAGGCATGACCAAGGAAAGTGCTAACTGAACAAGTCACACAAAGAATGTAAATTTTGTACAGTATTAGACTGTGTAAATGAAGCTTGCTTGTAGGGGAAAAACTTTAAATAAAACTTTATGTACTAATTCAACTGTCTGCCATGTTCCTACTTACAAAGTGTATGTATAAATAAGATCTACATTAAATTCTTTGGAACTTTTTTATCATGTAGATGTGTACACTTTTATTTTGTGGCCGTGCATAACAGTCTCACTGTTCTCCAAGAGCTGAAACTGTGAATCACCTTCCTTCCTTGAGCGCACACGCTTGGCCGGTGCTTCCACCTGGGAAAGCCGGACCTGTGTGCTGGCAGGCAGAGCCTGCCCGCAGCAGAAGACAGATGCTGCCGTGCGCTTGTGCGATGCTGTGGCACGCTTTGCTCTGCCCCTTCTGGCAGCCCGTGGCGGGCTAAGTGAAAAGGCACCCGTCAGTTACATGCAGTCTCGCTTTCTGGGAAGTTAACACTAGTCCGTGCAATTTCTTCCTTCTTCAAAAATTCCCTGCTGTAGTGATTACCCCTGTGAACTGTGAGTATTTCCATTCCTGGAGGGGAAGTGCTGGCACGGTTGAGCAGTGAAGGAGTTGGGACAACAGGTATTGCCAGGCTGAGAAGGTAGGGAGAAGGCATGGATTTTGCCAGGAAGCATAGTTAGCTGCTATGCTTTGTGCCTTTATTGGTGCCTACTAACCCTTGGACGAGGACCTTCCTATGCAGAGCAGGTGCTCGGAGCAAACAAAAAGGCAGTCCTTGACCCAGCCAGTTTAGCAAGTACAAGCTRTGCTTGGAGATGGCTGCAGGCATAATGAAAGAGTTCGAAGGGCCTGTTTTAGAGAGAGGAGATCCTCTTCAAACCTTTTACAAGGAGGAGAAAGTGCATGCCAGCGAAGAGACTACAGTAAGATACTGTGATAAATGGGGCTGGTTTTGCAATAAGTTTGATTCAGGTCAGAAGAGAAAGGGAGGAAGAGAGATTTATGCATGTGTTTTAAAGTAACATGGGAGAAAAAGGAAAACCTAGGAGAAGCTGGAATCACCAGACAGAGAGAAGATTTAGAAAGGAAGGGAATGAAGCTGGGGGAAGACATAAGGAAATAGGGGGAAAAATTGGGAAAAATAGAAAGCAAGAGTCTGAGAGATGAGAAAGTGAAAAGGTCTTGTGGCTCAAGGGCAGAGAGAAAGGGAGGTTTAAAATGATGAGGAAGGCAGAGATGGTTTCTCAGAAACACACATCAGAGCAATCCAGGAAAGCAAAGACAAGGGAGATGATGTAAAGAATAGCAGAGAAGCAAGAGAAAATGCAATAGAGAATATGAACATTAAACTAAATAAACATTATGTGATGGTGTCTCTGCTATTTTCTTCAGCCAATGCATTTAAATGTTCTAGCTGTCAAGGAGGAAGGATTAAATCTGCGGGGTACTTTGGAATTGCAGTGTTCAAACTTTCAGTGTATGGTCTTCAGTGAAATACAAAACCATGAGTTAGGTGCCTAGCATCTCTCTATGATGCCTAGAATGAGACAGGCACCCACCTACGGGTGGCAAAGGAGGAGAGCTGTCACTAATAGTCAGCAGGAAACACAAGAAGAGCAGGCGTGTCTCAGGCCCAGCCCCAGCTGGGCTGGAGGGAAGCATTTTCCATTTCTGATTCACAGATCAGAATCTTCTTTGGGAGTTAGACACTTGGGATGTTTCTCTGTTTTCCTTCTTCTCCTGCTGTTCCTCCTGCCAAATATTAATCTTCTCTTCTCCCTCCTCAGCATGACTAACTCTCACCCAAGTCCTTTTGTGGAGCTGGGCATAAAACAAAGAATAAACCAGTGAATGGGGTTATTTCCCTGTCCCTGACTCTGAGCCATGTTCCCACCTACTATTCAAGAAGCCTGAGAAGAGCAGATTGCTGCTAACTTGCAACCTATATGTGTACCCTTAAGGAGGGCTCAGTTTGCATTTCAGGGAACATGCTTTTACACTGATTAAAGCATTGTCTTCGAAGATACTATGCAACCAACTCCCAAAAGCTGTCATTGTTTGGGAGCTTTTCCTTCACATTTGTATCTTCCTTCCTGCTCTTAATTCACTGACTTTCTATATTCAACTGCATTTGTGAGACAATTTATGAGAAAAATCCATACCAAACCTCATTGTATGTATCTCTTTATATTATAATTACTCACCAATAAGATACTATAGTTCTCTTGCTTTTAAAGCACAGGCCTTTTTTCAGCTTCCTATTTAATTTGAGCTTTCCTGGTACAGACAAAGGAGACAGAAATCACAAACAAGTGGCTGCTAAAGATGGCGAGACTGTAGTTGTCAACATATGCATCCTTGAGCAGTTTAAGATAGACAGGCTCATTTCTGTGGCAGTGCAGCAACAGAATAGAATCAGTGTTCCCGTCGCTAAAATTCAGCCCGAGGAAGCAGCAATGGCAGCCCTGGAGGTCAGAGTGGTTAGTAGGAAGCGAAAGTACACTAATGAATTCTAGAGGGCTTGTAATGCCATAAAAGATTCAGTTAATCTGCAGCATAGATGTTGATCAGCGAGACTGAACCCAACTCTCTGGACCTTGTCAGATGTATTCTATGCATGTCAGTGTTCCACACCAATTACAGATTTTAGAAGACGCTCTCATGCAAAACCATATGCCTTAATATATAAGCCAGCTCAGATGTAACTAAAATTAAAATCTGACTGTGGCAAATCTCTGTGATCCTGATATATGAAAATCCAAATAAATGATTTGTTCCCAGAAATGAAAAATAACTTCAGCAGGAAATTTCAAAATTACTTATGCAGGATTAATCCAGTTCAATGAATGCATCTTACGTTGATTAATAAAGCATTCCTGAATTGCAAAGTAAAACGAGAGGAGACTTCTGGTGCTGATATATTTCTATATATCTGAAGCAAGAGAGAAATGTGTGCTTACAAGAGATGTGGTCAACCAGTGTAAACAGAGATTGAATATATATAGTGATTTTTCTAATTGTCTCTGTTTTCTCCCTGCAGCAGAAAAGTACCTTTGTATCATTGATTCTTTCTTGAAGAATATTGGTACCATGTTACCTGACACACTGTTGGATAAGAACAGGGCAACTAACACGATTTTACAATGACTCCAGTTATCAACTAAATGACATCTGCAGTTTTACCCAGCAAAAAAATGCAAGAAACTAAATATTAGCAAAACCTGAGCTGCCTTCTCCTGATTTTTTGCACACAGAGTAGAAATCTTGGTCAAGTAGCATTTGCTTTTGTGAACTATTGCACTTAGATTTAATTGGCCTTAGAAGTGAACAGATACAGGGAAACTATTTAGAAAGTGGAAGTATGGGTAGGAGGTGTAAGCAAATTAGCATTTTCCCCAATTTTTTTTTTCAGCATCCACAAAAAAAAAAGTTGGATTTATTTAAAGTGGTATTATCACTTTATCTAAAAACTTCAGTTTTCAGTCATCACAGTGTTTTCAATAGAAATATGTATTAATGGTTGAGGTAGGTCGTATTTTGTAAAATACCTTTTTTCCATCTGATTTTCTCTTTAAAAAATGGTTCTTCCATATCACCCTTAAATATCTTCCAGAAAAACACACCGGAAGAATCATATTTATAAACTTTGCTTATATTTCAGGATCTTGTGTGGTATTCAGCTTCTGATCCTTTGCAACTAATTTCCACTTCTTATTTTCATTTGTGCAAAGCAATTCAGTATGCCACTTGCTTTCAGAAAGCTTTGGCTGATTAAGAATATTGTGTATGAACAGAATAAGTATATATTAAATGTATTTTCACTATGAATACTGAATACCTAAATTGATGATCCATTGTATATATAGGAACAAAAGATCTGGTGCTTCTTGTGTAGTAACGGGTCTCTAAGTCTTGAGAGGTGTATAAATATACGTGTACATACAAGCACCCTAAAAGCTGGAACTTYGGAGGCCAATAGTACTTCATCAAGAGGATATTAGGACTGTTGTGCCACTGTTTTTGCTAAAGCTGTAAACTTGGTGATAGCACTGCATCTTGGATTTTTTTTCTTTAAAAATCGCCTCTCTAACTCTGAAGATCCTATTAGTCACAGCAGGGAGCATAACCAGAAGGAGGATGTCTGTAGCTATAGTAAGAGAGTACATTAAACTGTAGGTCAAAATCATGACTGAATGATTACCTTCAGGGTGAAAGTAAATCTTCTAACTTGCTAGAATGGTAGGAAATGGGACTGAATGGGGCTTCCTGAGCTCACGCTGTCCATCCCCACACTGCAGGGAGGCCAGTGATACCCAGGACATTCCTGACAGATGGTTGTCTGACTTGCCTAACCTTTGTAGTGACATGTGACAGCATATAATCATCCTCATCTTTAGAAAATGCTTCCTAATGTCTAACTTAAATGTCTCATTAGTTTTAAGAGATGATTCCATGAAGAACCTAAAAGAGAAAACAAATATTTTCCCAAAAGTTTGTCAACAATTAAATCACCTAAAACATGCATATATGACACAACATTTAGAGTTACTTTTACTTCTCCTACTCTCAGTGGACAAGGAGAAGTGCTTAATCCCACTCTTTTTGCAGCAGCTTGTTTTTGCAAATCCAAAGACTATTAGTCTTCACTTTTCTCTTCCCTAGGCCTGTAATTTTTAAGTGTCTCCTCACTGACTATAAATTCACCAGCAACAAGCAGTCTGAGTTTTCTCCTCTAGATGATCTCCAGCTGGCCCACTATCTTCAGCTACACTTTAAAGAGCACAGAGGAGACCAGAAGATTTCTGTCTAATAGAGTAATGCAGTCCAGAGTTGCAGTGGATTCAAGCTTTGCAATTAGGTCTTTCCTTCGCTATTAAGACCCCCTACAATTTACCCAGTCCAGAGCTGATCAGACTGGTATTTTGGCACTGCTCAAGATGGTGAAATAGCTATATTTTAAGAAGTTATAAATGCTTCTTAGCAGCATTTCCTTTGAAGATGAGGATGAAAGCCATGACCTGGCTCTCCAGGATTCAAGTACTGAGTCCAATCCGACAAGTTTTAGTGAATAATGTTCACCTACAGGACTGTATAAAGTTTAATCTGTTGTAGGAAAGTGTGACACTTTTATCAGTGGTTGGGCACTTAGAAAAAAAAAAAAAATCCTGGTGTCTTCTAAGCTCTTCTGCTTCTTTTAGTGGAATAAAATGAAATATACTTATGAAGAGTTATGTCTGGCACACCACCACCTCTTGTGAATTATTCTCCAAGCATTCACTTTTCCATCATATATTCCATTGGTTTCAAGAGCTACAAAATAGTGACAATATGTGAAATGAAAAGATGCAACATTTATCCAACAGAGGTCCATTTCGACTAGCACGAAGGTGTCATTTTCTGGATTCCTTGATTTTTTTCAGATGTGGTTTGAGGGAGGATAGTTTTCATGGCTGTATGGTTTTATACTTCAGATAATGAAAACAGCAGTTCTCCTGTTTCTTCTGTGAAAAATGTCACTGGATATCAACTTCAGTTGTTTCCAGTTTGGTTAGTTATTCTGAGAGCATTTACCATCTTTGTGTCTATCCCAGATTCATCTCATGAAATGTAAAATACTACTGTCTGAAGAAAACAGTGCCTGATGTAAACAGAGGCCTCTAGCATAGTCCATAACAAAACTTGTCTTGCTCTCCTTTCTCTTCCCAAGGTCTGTCAAGGAAATGCAGCCTGCCTTTTCCAGAGACATGTGGCTGAGCTCTGTGAAGTGGACTGGTCTTACTTCAGCTAAACTAAGTCCAACTCTACCCTGCCTTATTGCAGACTTCAGTACCAGCTGGGTCACATCCAYTTACATTTATAGCTACTAAGTTGCTGTTCTGGAAATACCACTATGTCTAACCAGAATGCTGAATCACTTAATTGTATCTCACTCTGACAAAGGGAGAAGAGGTTTTTCTAATTTTTTTTTTTTGCCTGTTTTCCCTCTCTGTCCCTCCCTTTTTTAACATGAATGAGTGAACTTGACCTGTAAAAAGCAAGACCAGATACATAGGCTAATCACATTTCATGCTGGCAAATGCTTTGCACTGGCCCTGTAGCTCTGAGTTAAATCACCAAAAAAAACCCTTTTATTGCAATCTTTAGTGATACTGGATGTGGTTACTGAGTCTTTGCATTCAGGGTTACAATAACATTGGTCATTCCTCTTGCATTTGAAAAAAATACAGGGTTGTAGCTTTGGCCTGCAGAAGTGAGTTGGATATTAGACTAGTCCAGCCTGAAATGGTAGAGAGTGAAGTCTCAGACTAACTTAAATTTCAATCACTATAAACCTTGCATTTCTATCTAGCACATAAGGCAGGCCAYGATCTGTTCTCTGGCTGTGGCTTGGCCTAGCTTATGAACTGTAGTTTAACTCACTCCTCTCTCCTTCATTCCTTGAAAAAGTTTGACTTGTCCAAAAGCCCTGGCTGATCCCTGGCATTTGGTATTCCTTGGGTTATGTCTAGATGTTGCCTTAGTGAGGGCCAGTAGGTTCAGGCCAGGCAATGACACTGTCAGCAATTACACAGAGGGGACTGTCCCTGCACGCTGACTTTGACCCTGTTTCTTTTTGGAGAACAGATGAAACAAAAGAGTTCAACTAAACTGTTTTAGGGAGTGGAATGTGCGAGTGTTTTCCTTCAAACTCACTTAATTGTGATCCAGTTGCAGAACAGAATCTGTACCCTTATATTTCAAAGGTTATCATCCAGATTTCACCAATGAACAGTTATTGAAGCTATGGAGAGGACTCAAGAGTTCATCCTTTACATCTGGAACAACACTTAATGAGAAAAAAAAGTCTTCATTCTGTAATCATTGGTTTAAATTAGGTGATGAACTGTCCTCTAATTTTCCAAAGCATGTTTAGTTTTGAATGGGTTTCTCATGGACAGTGGGCTACCATAGGCAAATCTCATTTTGGCAGGTACTAACTGTGGACAACACAGTGGCAGACTGCACTCTCTGTCATGAGAGCTATCAGTGGGGATGCAGTGAAGGCTCTAACAGTGGGTGACAGTACTCTCGGTCAAATTAATCACTACCATAATGACAATGAAATCAGCAGAGCTTTGGGATGTTAAGTTTGATGAAATAAAAGCCATTCTGTTTTCTGTCTGACTATTTACATTATAGCCTGGCTTCAGCTTGAGCTAATCCTTGGTTACGTTTTTCAGGGATGGCTTTTTCTCAGGGGTGGAGAATAACAAAAAGTAGCCCTTCTTTTGCAGATGCAATATTTGCATGTCCAGATCTGAGTTTCTGCATGTGGATTAGGTTCACATGAAGCAGACAGCCCCACATTTGCACAGGCAGTTATTTTAAGGCACATGAAAGGACACAAAAATGTAAAAGTGGAATTTTAGGGGATGCAAGCTGCACACGAAAAGGAAGATCATGTTTTAGTCTAGCATCTTCATACCTTGGAAATGCTGATGTGCATGAAGTCAGCTCTTGACAAAGAGCTTTAGGAATGTCTCTTCCACTTTCTTTGTCTCCTTTAACCATGACCGTAGGGCTCAAGGTCTGAAGAGCATCATACAAGATCAGGATATAGGCAACTGTCAAACATACAGACAGGCAGTGAGTGTAGATGCAGTTAAAGACAGAGATGCCTGGAAATAACCGGGAGTGTAGGCTCTTCCTGTAATGATGCTACACCAAACTGTGCCAAATTTTAGCTCAAGTCAGCCTTACCAAGTCAGATGTGGACTTGCTCATTGAGAATGTTTCATACCATGTTATTCTGCTTTAGACATACATTTCATGCTCTGCTGCTAATGGTTATTTCTATAATAATGAGCCTTGAAACATTTCTGGGCACCCGGATCCAWGTGCATGATCTGCACTCCCACAATATCTACAGAAAGGATAGATGTGCATAGGCTGGACAAGAGCTGCTTCCCTTTCTAACAGACCTTCAGACCAGGGCAGCGGGGCCCCAAGGCATGATCCAGCATTTCCCAGAATTTTCATTTGGACACAAACACAGTGAGAGGTTTGGCAGCTTGTGTGCCAATATGGAACAAACACAGAACACCCTGTCTTCTTGGCACATAGGCCTTCCGTGTCCCCACTCCTACCCCATTAGGAGTTAGTTCCCCATTTCCCCTATGTCTTCTGACAACTTTTGAGGCTTTTGAGGAGCATGATGTAGCCCTGCTTTTTATTTTGGGTTGCAATGGAGAATTTTCATTCATACATTCACAGACTCATATAATGGGTTACAATGGAGAATTTTCATTCATACATTCACAGACTCATATAATAAGAAGAATCAAATGTAAAAAAAATACTTCCCATTTGCCTGTTTAGTACCAGATTGGTTACAAAAATATTTAACTTTCCTAAATTCCAAATAAAGTGTCAGCCATCCATTTTGGATCCATTTTGTAGCTGTGCAGAATAATCTCTTCTTTTATTAGAATGGTTAAAGGAGATTTAGAGGGAGGAAAGAGCATGGTGACTTCCAAGGGAAGAGTGAGTGATTCAGTGCAAAAAGGGTAAATTTCATCTGCACATTCTTAACTGCGAGGACATTCTGCACATCTCAGGAGTGCACTAAGTGGTGCAGTAAACCAGTAAATTAGAAGAATGTAAATTCTTTAGTAGGAATTGCACGCAAGGGAAAAATGCTTCCTCATGCTCATATTTGTTTTCATGAAAATAATGTACACTCTTCCTAAAATCATACTGGTACAAAGCTGAGTAAGACATCAAAACCAGTAATAGATATTACACTGGACTAAGAAATGGCAATGACACAATTATCTTCTGTGTTTCTGATGATCACTATGATAAACTGAAGAGCTAGCTTATTTAGAGCCTGACACTCAGTGCAAAGCATTCTAGCTCCTTTCCCCTCTCACTCTGTCTGTCTTATTTATCTCTCATTAAACTAAATTGTATTCTTATTGGCTGACTGACCTCTGATATTGTTATTAATTGATTTATATGGTGCCTTTTGTAAGCCTCAAGGAGCTTCAGAGAATTGCAAATATATATAGGGATCACTACACCTATCATCTAAGTGCAGCCACCTTTAGGGTAGAAACTAGTAGCCATTACAACGGCATTGAAAATATTTTGGGTTAGAGAAGAAGAAAAACCATTATAGCTAGCATTTCTAGCAATCCTACTGCCCATGAACTATTTTAAAATCAGCCTGGAAGCACAGGAAATCTTTAAGAAAAATGACCATTTTTGGTAAATGATGAATCAGCAGAATATGTTCAAATATTTTGCCAGTAAATTCTGTCCCCAGGGAAGTCATGGTAAGTCTGTATCATCTTCTCAGGGTCCTGATGACCACAAAAATCTCCTGAGGGTCACTCCCTCAAGCTTCTGCAAAGGCTTAATATTCCTTGCAGTGTTGTCTAGCTGCCCAGGTAGGTCACACATATGTAGAGACATAGCTTTTACCACTAGAGGCTTTCAGCTGCAAACCCCACTGCGTACAAATGACTATTTGAGGTGCTGGCACAAGCAAATACCACCTCTGTGTGTGACTATTGAGTAGCTACTAAGAGATGGGCTTGTGTCTTTGCACATAGGTGCTTCATCCTCTCTCTCTCTCTCTCTCTCTCTCTCTCTTTGTCAGATACTTGGGAAGCTGACATGGTTTTCAGACCACACACCTGGGTCATCTGGCTGGCTGTGCTTGGTTCAGGACCAAAAATATCATAGACAGTGTATGGCAGCTGCTAGCACCACATTTTCTTGATTTCTGTACCATAGTGTAAAGTTGAGTAGCCTCAAGTCTCTTCTTAGCCCCTGCAGGTGTATCATGTCCAAAAGAGTTTGCTGTCCTAGACAGGCCCCAGCCTGCAGCTGAAAGACAGGCAGCCACGGAAATCACGACTTCTCCTGGCCCTAGAAAATCACTTCCAGCCTCTTTTGATCCACTCCATGGCCAGAGAAACATGTTTAGATCAGGTTTTGTTTCACTTTTATTCTGTCCAAATATGAGAAAGTCCGTAAAGTGAATCTTCTTAATGAGCAATGAAGAGAAAAGGTTAAAACAGGCTAAAATGCAGCTGCCATAGACTTGGAGGAAGCCACCAAGAAAGGAAGGAATCATATACACCAAAAAATGGCACCAATCTCCTCTGCAGAAGGACATTCAGTCCTCCCTGCTGGAGTGAGGCACTCACCACCCTCCCTTACCCTAAGCTGTGACTCCCAGCACCAAGACAGCACCACATATGTAGTCCCTGTGCACATTGATGCTGATTTCTCAAATGAGGGGAGGCTCTTTTTTTTCTGTATAAGAACTTGAACATTCCCAATAAACATTTTTAATACTTTCACTTCAATTATAGATGAGAGAGCTTTGTGGTTTTTTTCCTGAATATTATAGTTTTGTCTTCATTTGAAACATTTGAATGCCTCTAATTAAAAAAAAGAAGTTTTTCTGAAGGTGCAAACATAACAGAGAATATCAGAAATATCTTTGTAATGTTAGGTCATTAAAGCTACTTAGACTTGAATGAAATGCGTTGTATATATCTGAAGGTTTTGAACCCTTCCCCATTAAAATGAACCCTGAATATGAAAAAATGCACCCCCTCTCCAAAATAGAATTAATTTCACTGGCTACATTAACAAGCAGGTCTGCACTCCTCTTATCTTTCAAGAATTCTATGCCTGATTGCATTTATGTTCTCATTTAGCATCTCAAAATGGGCACTTTCTTTCAAGAAGGGTTACTGCATGACTCACCCGCTTAGTTAATCTGACTAATTAGCATACTGTCGCCCATTAACAGCATTAGAACAACAACTGTAGCTCTCACTACCTTACTGTGGAAAACAGACCTCTTCTAGTCTGCAAGGACATTTGTTGCTCCCTGCCTTTTGTTAACCATAAGGTTATTTATCACATCAGCACAGGATTTGCAGATAGGTCTGAAAGGGATGATATAATTCTTAATATCCTGCAAAAATCCTCAACCCATAATCTTTCCTGGTGACTTATTGGAAATTATTCTAAAATTAAGTCCTTCACTTTGCAAGAAACCTCTCTGGAATCCAAGCTGCTCTCATGCATCTCTTCAGACTTCATTGAAAGAAACTGATAGTGGAAATTAAAGAACTTTTTCTTTTGTATGCTAATTCACAATAAGTGRATCGATATTAAATTCTTTTGTACTTAAATTAGCTATTCAGATCTTGGACTTATTTCCCACAGATATTCTAGGTGTATCAAGACATACTCGGAGGCATCCATTTTAGAATAGAAGTAAGATTTTTTTCTCAAGAAAGCCTGCACTGCAAGCCAGGAACATTTTTATTCATAGAGGCGATTCTGGGAACAGTAGGTTAAAAGACTGAACTAGCAAGGTCAAGACAGTGAGTGCCAGAGCTCTTTAAAACAATTGCAGAGTGCCCAAGATGCTCAAGCAGATTTACACACCTAATTTCCTGTTCTCCTGTTAAGCCTGCCTCCAAATAGACTGAAAAATGTTAGGACCAAGATAGGTGCAAATTTCTATYATTTATCTCAAAGGGCTGTTCACAAGAAGTCTAATTATGGCTACTTAAATGCCAGGACAGTTATCCATTTCACTGCTGATCACTGTACCAGAAATACCTATCTAATACGCTTCCTCARTGTCACCAGTACATAAGTGAAACACCCTGGTATCACATGCATTCACACGACGCTCCATAGGAATAAATCTGCAAGCCTCAAGTACGTCGTAGTTAAACATGCTGGAGGACAGCACAGACTATGCAGCCCTTAGAACGTCTTAAAACACTACGGGAAATATTTCATCTGTCTTGCTATTAGTATAAGCTGTTGGAAGCTCGTGTTAGACTGGATTCTCCCTTGTGTCATCCAGCGACTACTCAGAGCCAAAGCAATGAGCTGATGCTGGCTTTGTTCAGAGCCTTAGAGTCAAAGCAGGTGCCTACATGGCGCAGCCAGGGATTCTTGTAAGTACAGCTTCTCTCATCCTCTTCAGCCAACGGTGACAGACAACAAGGACATAATACATAAAAGCATAGGCATACATAATCTGAAATGTTGAGTGGGTCTGTAGGTTTTTCCTGAGATCAGAACATCACTGATGACAGTATATTCATTAGTTAGGGAGTCTCATATTGGACAATGCAAAAACTCACRCTGAATGAAGGTTTCCATCTGCTTTGAGCAATAGCTGAGCAATAGATCCTCTGATCAAAAATCTCTTACAGAGCACTGCTCCCCACAGCAYGGGATACTGCTCACACATAAGTCCCACTGCACAGTCATGCCACTGGTAATGACAGTCTCTGCTGCAGCTGATACTGAAAACTTTGAGCTCCTAACACAGATAGAACAACACCAGCATGTCACATGCATCTGAGAGTTGGTTTCAAAGTGTCCCTAGCGGTATTGATAACAATTTTGTCCAACTTACATTAGCAGCTAAACTAGTTTCAGGACCAGTGGAGAGCAATATTACTTTGGCTTCCTAGAATAAAAGGACCCACACAACAGCTAGGGCACTGAGCTGGTTTGTGCAAAGCTCTTTAAGCACAGGATGACTCTTTTTGCTCCACAAAAAAAAAATAAAATAAATCCCTGAGGTATACAACCATTGGAGAGCACACAGTGCCTTGTGAAATTCTGCGCTCCTCAGACATCAGCTTTCTGTAGAAATCCATGCTTTCATTTAGGCCCCATGATCCCAGAACAGTGCACAGGGAGAAAATGAGGTGGAAGTAGCTTCAGGAAGAAACAGAGTGTCTTTATGTACCAGCTGTGTAGTACCCCATATAGCCACACCACAAAATAGCTAGTTCTACATCCTCTTTACCATTTACCTGCCGTTTTTACCATAAGTGGTTTTACTGCAAAGGAACTGTACAAAGGATTCTTCCTCTAATGGCTTTGGTTATTTTCCTCCTTATGAGCTTGACTCAGCATTTAAATACTTCCCAATTCTGCATTTAGYGCAAACTCAAGTCTAAATAAATATCTAAAGGAGGTCAGAAAAGGGGTACCTAGACTACAGTTTGCGGAAATACAGTCTAGTTAATGCAGAACCTGAAGCACTTCTTCTGGACTTGAGCAAACTGTGCAGAAGACGAAGTCAGAAAGCACTCAAGGAACAGGTCACTTAAAACCTTCACTCTATTTTAAATAGTTACTTATACTTTTTTCATAATATTATATTCCTTATTTTATCATTAAGAAGGAATGTTCACATCTTGTTTTCTTGTTTTACCTTTTTTAGCAGTTATGAACTGATCTTTCAGTGATGTGATTTATTCTGTTACAATCTACCTCTCCTGTTTCAGACTTCGATTCATTAAGTGTTTTGATGAAGAGAATAGCTTTGAAGTTGTGTGAAGTGAAGAACTGCAGTGTTACTCTTTTTTTTAATCTTTTGCATCTGTGGCAAGTGTTTGCTGCTAGTAGGTATGTGAGGAGCAGATGGCTGCTGGGTGAATCCAGCCTGGAAGATGAGTGTGTTTGTCAAAAGAAGGAAGAGAAATGGATTTGAAGGCTGCTCAGCCTCTGGTGTGTCTGGGTAAAACTCAGAAATGGCAAGGACTTTGTACAAACTAGGGGCAAAGCTGGGGTGCCTGAGGGCTGAGTGGAAATTAAGGCCTCACAGGGGTGGCAGGGCAGAGATGGGCTTTGGGTGGGCGAATGGTGAGTCTTCTTTTCGCCTCCTCTCCCCATTCACCTCCTGTTTCCACCTCCCTGCCCTGCTCTGCTCCCTGTGAGCCTGGGGTGACCGCAGCCACCAAGGACTTCTCAAAGTCCCCTCAGGAGACACCACTGCCCCTCCAGCGCACACCATCAGTGAGCACCGACAAGTCCTGCAGTCCAGTGTACCATGTGGCAAAATCTGTTGGGAGACATAATATATTTGGTTAGACCAGATGATTTGGCTGTAAAAATACCTTTCTAGTTTTTCCTATGTGCAGAGAAGATCCTGTGCCTGAAAACTTCACTATTTTTCAAACTGTATCAGTCAGCCTGGAAAAAAAAAAGGTATTATTTCTTCCCACAAACCTTGTCTCTCATATCTTTACACTACCACAGCTACAAGACTATTGCTAATTTAACACATCATTCAGCACAGGCTGCAGATTTGTGCTTGCTGGAATACTGCTCAAGAGCCAGACACTTGGACTTAAAGTGAAGTGTGCACTTCAGACCATTTTTGAATTGTGGCCTGTACATATTCAACCTTGTATTTATGTGGAGCTGAATTTATTCATACAGTGCAAAAGATGATRGAACATTGGAACTGGCCACTGGAGATCCTTAACATTTTATTGGGGTTCTTTTTGTACCAGAGAAGCATTTATATATAATTATTAATGACAGGACAGCACTAAAGATAAGTGGTTCAGTGGAGGCTAAGTAATTTCTCAAAAGCAATGGGTTGACAGAGAATACCTCCATTTCATCTTCACCATGTGACTGCAAAGAACAGGTTGGCTATGCAAAAATCATTCCTCATATTGATCCATTATAAATCCATCTTTCTCAGAGAGTCTTGATGTTAGAAATACTATTTTCTTTAGCTTTAGTGAAGACTTGAAATCTTTAATCACTGAATAGGTCCTTCAGAATCCTAAAATTAATTCAGGCTTTGGACATTTTGTCTTGTGAATCTATTAGGTGCTTAGTGGAACCATGAAGGTTCAATTTCTTTTTTTTCCTTTGCTTTAATACTTCTGTCCCAAGGAGTCTCACATTATTGCATTACATGTGCTATATTTGTGGCACCAGAAGACAGGAGAGAACCCTGTTGAAAAGCCTCCACTTTTTTTAATCATAAGAAGTGCTCAGTGCCCAGTGATTTTAGACTTCAAGAAACAAGTTTACTGTAGTTATGAAGATTTGCACATCTGCATACCTGCAACTCTGATCAAAATAGGGGAGTGGAAGGGGCTGTACGGATATACGACTCTTGGCACATCATATGGCATAAGAATATGTTACTCTTACTATGCTGGTACCTGTTAGTCCCCTTGGTAAATTCATGCCTGTCTGCATGCTTAATTTCACACGCTTGTCAAGAGTCCTACTGAAGTCAGGTTAAGCATGTAGAGATGAGTTTGCAGGCTTAGAGTCTAACTCATCTGTGAAAAGGTGAGAGGAAAGACATTATTCTCTTCTATTACATTTAGTTTCTGGGGTCTGGAGTAAGCAGCACAAAGAACAGGAGTGTTTTGCTGTGCCTGGTGAGCTGCCAGTTAGGCAGACACTTACCTTGCCTATGCCAAGGGCCAGTCCTGCCCTGCTTTCTGAGGGCAGGAAAGCACAACATTGATGTTCTGATACTGAAATCCTATCAGTGCTATTATCACATACATCCTGTTATTGAAGATTGTTTTAAGTTCCATTTGTTACACTGATATTTAATACAACGTATTTATAGATTCATCATGAACAGGAAGGGACTTGGGGAGGCCATCTATCCACCCTTGACTCATCTACTATATCTAATCTTTCCTGATTAATGTTTATCTAACCAGACCATAACCCAAACAATGATGAAGATGCCAAAGTCTCTCTAGACAATCTATAATAGTGTCTTCTTGTTGTTGCTCTGAAATATTTCCTAACACCTAAACTAAATCTCTCCTGATGCAATGTAACCTGCTTAACTGCTTGCCGTCCTCTTTGAGGTTATTCCTACCCTCTTTGCCATGTATGTTTTTGAAGATGGTTAATCTACCTGTTTTCATTCCTCTCTTCTTTAGATTGAATGATCCCAGTTCCTTTAATCTTGCCAAAGAGTCTAGAGGAGAATAAAGAAAATAGCCAGCTCAAGCTTACTCCACCTGCATCTTTCTTCAAATGTGGTGTTTAAAACTGAACACAGTTCTCCAGCTTATGCCATACCTGTACTTCATGTATGTCACAGAGTATGTCTATATACTGCCCAGTACAATGTTTACCTTTTTTGCCATAACATGCATCTTCAGTTCATATTCACTATAACTTCCAGATCTTCTCCATAGCACTCATGCCTTGTTAGTTATTCCCAGTTTCTTGTTTTTGGAGCGCAGATTTTCCTTCATAAGTGTAGGGCTTTTCCTTATGGACTGGCACAGCATTTTGTCGCATCCCCTTCTCCAAGATACCAGGATAGTCTGGATTCTAATTCTGCCTTTCAAAGTGTTTGCAGCCTCTCTCAGCTTGGTATCTTCTGCAAATTCAACAAGTATGCTCTTTATTTCACCAGCAATGTTGTTCATGAAATTCATTCTGAATGAATGTTCAACACTCAGTATTACTGAGCCCATGACAGACCTCTGGGACATTAACCCTTGAAACATGCTCCGGTTTGACAGTGAACCACTAATAACTATTCCCTTTAACTTTCCAAATGGTTTTGAACTGACTTATCTAGACCATATTTTCCTTGCTTACTCATGAGAATTCCATATGTAACCATGACAAAAATCTCACTGAAGTCATGATTTATGGACTCTATTCCTTCTTCCCTAACCCACAAGGCCTGTTATTCTGTCATAGAAGGAAATTAGGCTGGTTTAATACAATTTGTGCTTGACAAATCCAATTTGTGCTTGCAGCTAGTTTGATTATTTGTTCCATAAGTCTCTGGCTCTTGCTTTTCCTCCTTTCTAAAGATAGGCATTACATTTATCCATTTTCTAGTCTTATCCTGTATCTGCAACACATTTCGCTACTCATTTTTGCCTCCAACTTCTTCTGAATGACATAGTCTTTGTTAAAAAGCAGTTAAATTTGCCATCTGAAAGTAAATCAAACCTTGCATTCTACTAGTGCATCTTGTGTCGGTGTTTAGGACTTTCTTTAATGATTGACCAAACCTCACTAGCGATTGAGCAGCATTTTTTAAAGCCAACACGCTCCAATTCACTTTGTAATGTGTGTGATCAATGGCTCCAAAAAAGTTTGGGAGCACTCCCTCAGTGATAAACATTCTTAGTTCAGAGAAAATATCAATGCTCACACTTCTGAGTAAACTAGCTGCCTAACATAGCTGCCTCAGTGTGTACAACCACAGCACCACAGTTGGCTTGTCAAAAGTGCTTTGGTTAGCCACAACCTGCATTAGGGAGAGGTAATTTTGTTCCTCAATCCAAACAACCACAAACTCCAAATTTCAAATAAAGTCATCTCTGAGGTAGGTCACTTCAGATTTTACTTTAAGAAAAGTCATGCCCTTAATCTAGCACAACTGTAGTTTGCAAGTGACAGAACAGTCAAGTTTTGCAGCTTACTTCCATTTTATCTGTAAATCACCAGTTATTCCTGGTACATGGTAGTGGAAAGCAGACCTGTTTAGTGAAGAGGAAAAGCAGTGAAGCAGGACTCAACATTAAGAGGTGGCAAACCAGGTGGCAGGGCATGCAGAAAGGCTAGGAACACAAAGTTACAGTCTTGCACACAGACATCAGTCCATCTTACATTCCCCATGAAGCCACTGCTCATCAGGAGCGCTACAGTTACCAGTGCAAGGCTTGGCTGCCTTGCTTCTTCCCACATCCAGCCCTTATATCTTGCATCCTGGCTTCTCTCAGCTCTTTGGTCTTCTCATTACACCAGTTCCTACCTACCCCTCATGAAACACAACGCAGGAGGGACAAGCAGGGTGTAAACCCCAGGTATGGTGCAGGAGATGATGGATGAGGCAGCTGTGAAAACAGTATGAGCAGAGTTGTACAGAGTAGCATATGGAAAACAATGGGAGTTATACATGTGATTGGGCAGCACAAATTCAGTTGCCTCAGTTATACTCCTTTAAAAAGTCCTAACAGTAACTTCAAAATTTCTGATGTACAAATAACCAGCAAAGGTAAAAAAAATTATTGAGTGGAATGGCTTTCCCTCAGAAAGTGTTAATTTGATACTGTTGGAATATTCTGTAGGAATATTAAAACTTTCTAGGCAAACTGTGAATGGAAACATTTTAGAAATGCAAAATTAATTATTTCCTGTACATTACAATGGAAAGTGAGTTTGTCATGCAGTTGTAAAATCTGTATGTCCCATTGTAAGAGTCTGTTTACAGAATGCTGGTGTTTCCCCATACTTTTTTTCCCTTCTCTTCAAATAATATTCAATTGCTTGATCAATATTTCAAATGATATGACCAATCACTCCTTCACCTTTTTTGTTTGTTGTTTTTGTGGACCTGGATGGAAATCTGATTTGTTTTAACTGTAAATCAAAGAAAACATTCTTGATTTAAAACAGAGCTTTTACTTAAGGGAAGCATGTCTTCAAGATGATTAAGTTGAGTCAGACCTGGGCATTGATCATTCTGTACCTTTATGACACAAGTACATCCCTCCATTATGTCTCTCTTCAAGGGGTACTAAACATTCTTGTCTATATAGCTTCCTTCCCCTTCACATCTCTCACAAGATTTACCTTTTTTTAGATGGGAAGGAGAAGAAGACATCATCTACATTACTTAGCAAGCTGTAGAGGTGAAAAGCCTATTTATTTATTCCTGTTTGTTCTACAATTACTGTTCTAATAGCTCATCAGACAGTGTGAGCTACTTAATCACATTTCACCTTCAGAAAGTATTTTATTTCAAAGAATACCACCAGAATGCTAATACCCAAAGTAAGATAATCTGTATGTGAACCAGTGATGTCACCAAAAATAAAACATGGGATAAGCCATTAATTTTTCTCTGCTATCTTCACCCTACATGCACATTTCAGGTGTTCTTACTCCAGAATCTCAAGGAAAGGTATCCAACCTCCCAGAGTTCAGGAATGTAACTGCCCTAAGTGAATTTCACCATTCTTCAATGCCAAAGCTTCATCTAAACCTTTCCTGGCTATTTAAATAATAATACAAATATCTTTCACAATAAATCTTGGCTAGAAAATACTTTTGAAGAAGAGGTCTGTGATGAGTCAGCTGGGGCTCAGATTCTACTTTAGGCTGCATGTGGCCACTGGCTTAGTGCTATCACTGAACTCAGACTACCTGTCTCATTTTGATTGTGCTAGCCCATCTCCTCGGTTCCTTCTGATGGCACAGTGGCTCAAAATCCTCAGAGCAAAATATTATTACAGGGATGCTCCTGTGATTCCTCATGAAAAGGCTGGCATGCCTACTGCACCAGGAATTGAGCTGAAGGCTGGTATAATGTGCTTCATGACATCCTGCTGCCGTGTCTGCACCAGAAGGATCTTCTCCCAGTCACCAGGGACTACTCATTCCTGGACGGAGTACTTCCTCTCTGTGGGACTGCATTTAATGATCTGAGGAATACCAAATCCAAAGACCTGCATAGTTCCCTAAACCAAGTTGAAATGGCTCTTTCCCCCTTACTGACAAAATCCTGCAGTTACTACCACAATCTTGCTATTACTGGTGGCAGCATAATTTTGGGATGCTGGATGCTGTAAGTTAGAAGGAACGAACTCCCACGTTGTAGGTTCATAATTTCTGTTTTTCAGTTTATTTTCCAAAACTCCAGCAAGACCAGGCCCATCACAGAGGCAGCTTTCCAAGAGTGCTCCTAGAAGGCGCCACCCCGGGCTGCCAGCGCTTGCAGATGTAGGTCAGCTGCTCTCTCACTCTCACCGATGCTCAGGTGGCTACTGTGGCACGACTTCTACAAGGTCCACTAACTCATATCAAAAATCTTAGTTCTATATCCAAATGATCCTGGAAACGGAATCAAAATAAAAACTTTTGCTGTGGATGCATGCAAACAAAATTCTTTTCTTTCATCGGGGCAAGATGGAGATAATCTATTGTCCCAGTCTCAGGCACTTATTAACCTACAGCTGTGTAAGTGATGGTAAGCAGAAAAGATGCTGTGACCACAGCAACCCTCTCAGCCTCTACTGCAGCACTATATCAGTGCATCAGTCTATTACAGGATCAGGGCTCCAATGCCTATAATCCTGTCAGAAATTCCAAACACAAATAAATCACTATACTTGCACCTTTCACCGGAGGCAATGCTTTCCTATCCAAGATACAGAAAGTTACTTTAAAATCTTTTCAAGCTATTTAAATTATTGTTAAAATCTTGTAATTTTATGTTAATTCATAAAAAATGGTTAAAAAATCTAAGGCAATAGCTTAACATTTTAAAATTATTCATATGATCTTATGATTTTGAAAAGCTAAAATACTATAATTTAGTAAGTAGCTTTATCTGCTTTCAAAGATAGCCTTAGATAGGAACCATGTAAGAACTGAATAAAAGCACTAAAATCAGCAATATCTCTCTGTCTCCTATGTATGACTCAAAGTTATTTCTGTGGAAATACTGTAATACATGAAATAGGTTTAATTTGTTCATACTAACAAGAGAGCATTGCAGAAATGTTAGTTGTTCACATGGTGCAGGCAGTGATAACAGAAAAAGAGACCTTCAAACTAAACTAGGCCCAAGAGAACTGGAAAGGAAGAGAGATAATAGCAAAATAAAAAGTAGAGGAAGGCATTAAGAATGAAATATATCCCACAAAAAAATTCCTATATTTCAAGGGTTTAAGTTCTCATGTTTAGAATCTCTGCTCTGGATTAGCAAGGAATAACTGAGAGAGCTAACTGGGGGGTTCCAGCAGAAAAGTTAATTTCTGTCTTTCAGCAGATTATAATTTCATTTTTACAGAACCTCAGATTCTTCAAATTCTTCTGTGTTGACAAAATATTTTTCTGTTTAGCTGAATCATGCAGTACAATCCCAATATGTCTTCTTTCCAGGGCTGTTTTTGCAGCCACTGCTTTTACGGGACTTAGATGAGTTTTTGGTGATTCATAGTACTTAAACTACTCAAGAGTACTTTTTCAGTTGGAAAATTCACTTGAAGTAAATGCATCATCAGCATGATTGTCCATGCGTGAAAGAACTACAAGCAAAACAATGAGCACCATTTTTTAAAACCTACACTTAAGCCAAGAAAAACAGTTATCACGAACTATTAAAAGACTTTATTTTTCAGTTTCCATGAATCTGTCATGGAGAGCATGGGTTATCCTTGTCTCTGCATCCCTTATTCTGAGAATCTTAAATTTCAAATGAAAAAAAAATAATGTGCACATTGTTTTAGAGTCACTAAAATGATACATAGTAACATAAGTTATATTATCTACAACAGACATAGCTTCTACTGATTTAACCTTATTCTTATGGAAGTCTTTTCTAGGAAGAAGCTTAAAAAATCTAGGCATTGAATACTCTTTTATTGTTCTCTTTTGTGCTTTCATAATGCTAAATATAAATAAACTGCTATTTAAATCTTTTAAGGATTAATGAAACATCTTTTTCTGGTATCTGCCAAGCACACTGTGGATTTGAAGAACATGTCAGATACTTAAATCAAAATGGGCTTCTGCATTTTTGACATTTATTTGAAGGAAAAACTTCTGTTTGGAGGTATCGTGTGTGTGTGTGTGTGTGTGTGTGTGTGTGTGTGTGTGTCTATATGGCATTTTCAGAGATGATTCGATAGTGGTATTTTCAAAACATTTTTACTCCTATTAGCATCAATGCAATCTTTCACTCTTACTCCATTGTAACAGTGTTTATTTATTTCTTCACTTGAATAGATTTATATGAAACATGAAAATGGTCTATTCACATCTCTATGTGCTTTTGATATACAGGAAAATGCAGACTGGCGAAATTAAGTATAAAACCAGCAATCTCCATTAAATCCAAAAACAGGCACCTAAAAACAAAATAATATTATTCCCTGCTCCCAACAGTCATTCAGATAGCTTACACTGTCAAGACTACTAGGGCAATTTGAGCTGGTGGCTTCAAATCATAGGAGCCCCTAAGGAAGGTGCTCACCCAAACCCAGTTTCAAGTGTGCCTAACGCAGTCCCAGCTTTCCACCTTCCTTCCTCCATTAATGTCAGGGATAGCAGATGGCTCCAGTAGATCTGAAGGTTAGAGGAACCAGATAACTTCATAATGGAGTGGTACAGTCCAAATGCGATGGCTCCTCACTGGGAGCTCCTTGGCAGCATCACTTGTTTCTGACAAAAAATGAGAAGATGCATAACCATGTTGCCTATTGGGTAGAGCTGGGGTTAGCTAGACACACTTTGGCCTGGAACAAGAGTCCTGCACTTGAAAGTTGACCTTGTTGGGTAGTTGCTAGCCCCTGTACAGTTTGTTAATCTAGATAGGGAGGACTAAACTGAATCACCAGCAGATGCTGGTCTCTCTCCCCCAAAAGCGATGATCAGTCACAGATAGCATCAACCCCACCTGTCATGGAGTGACAGCCACTTTGGGGCCGGAGTGGTAGCGGTAGTGGTAGTGGTTCCTCTCTGGCATCAGGCTTAGAGGACAAGGACCTGTTTGGCCTCTGACTCCTGGTGCATGTAGACTCAGTGTGGAAGGTGGCTTGTCCTGAGCATGCTTCCTCCTTTGGCCATGGGTCTCACCAGCAGYTGCAGGCAGCCCATTTGTGCTGCAAGTTCAACACACACCTTGGGGAGAAAAGGAAAGCAGGGCCCTGCATATAGCATGTGCCTGGTGCGGTGGAGGAGGATCAGGCACGTGAGCTAGAGGACCTGAGGTGGCAGGACACACACATACATGAGCAAGCTGATGAGTTTGATTTCACTCCTGCCAAAATCCAAGTGACAACAAGGGGAGGTTAGCTAAAGTCTGCAAGGAAGAGCTTGTTTGCTGGTTTACTCACCAAGCAGCTTTGCTTGGTGAACTCAAACTGAGATATGGGTATTTCTACCAAAGGCAATACACAGGCAGCCTGTTTGTTCTCAGGCATGCATATAAGCAGACTGCTTGTATGGTTTCCTCATTGTTTCCATTGCTAGATAAAAAATAGTTTGAAGAATATGTAAAACCTTTATATCAAAGCTGTCTGTCATGGCTGTTTAGCCTTTGGTTATATGACTTCTCTAAGCCATGTATTCTATTTTGATCTTTTAAAAATGCTGTAGGAAAACATTACTATAAAACTGTGCCTTCAGGCCTCTGTGAGGATGAATTCAGTCCTTCACCTCTAGAGCCACTCTAAACTTTTACTCCTCTTCTCCTGTTTTAGAGATCAATCAGCCTCTTCAGTCTACATTTCTCCTGACATTACAAGGGCTAAGTAGAATCAGAATAAGCATAAATACTTACTGTTCCACTCCTAGTCTCTACACCATAACTTCTACGTTTCTTTCCACCTTCTCCTCCTATTTTGGGGGTTCTTTTTGTGGTGTTAACATATTTTCTAAGTTTTTTACTAAATAATATAGATTGCTATGGCAAAATCCTCCATAGAGCTGTGTTTTCCACAGGACTAAGAAGAACAGGATAGGTGACTGGATGACTGTTATTTTCAGATGAATATGTAAGGGCACTTTATAGATTTTGTTTCTCATGGCTAGTGTTACCTGGAAGTCAGACATATGATATTTTGTTCAAAAAACTGAAATCAAACAGGAAGATAGGCAGCGATGCTATTTACCAGAATAACTTCACTTGAGGACATATGGAAGATAAATATGGAAGGTAACTTGCAATGTGCATCCCAAAATGAAGCATAATTCTAGGTCTTAAGTTATCTTTTATCATCTACACACATGAATACAAAGTGCACTGGAAAAGAAACTGAATTCTGCTGTAATTGTCAGAGTCCAAAAGCTTCACGTGGCGATGAATGACTTACAGTACACCTTAAGCTAACTTTGTATTTTGAAATGTTCATGAAGCCTAATTGGAGCAACTTTAAGTCATAAAGTCTTTCTCTCTGACCTAAGAGTCTCCTATTTTGGTTACAGAAATCCTTCTGGCTTTCATTTATTCACATTACTTCTCTTCAGCCAGCTGAAGTTACCTGTTACTGTGATCACTGCACTGCCCCTTTTGAACACACCGAGGACCTTACTTTCCCCAGTTTATCAGTTTTGATTTTTTGACTTCTGTCATGACATCTCTAACCTATCCTGTTCTTACCACCCCTTGCATTCCAATGTTAGCAATAGTTTCTATATAAAATACTCTCCCTTCTCCAGTTCATCAAACCACTGACCTGCCAAATCTCTCCTAAAATAATCACTGCTTTCACTGTGGCCAATGTGTTAATAACACATGCATATTTTAATAACACTTCCCAGTCCTTCTGAAATAATCATGAGCAAATAGCCTTTACTCCCTTCTGCTCCACTGAGCTCTCTTCTCCCCATCGCCCTCCTGCTGCTGCATGTCTGGATGTGGCCTCTGTGCTTCAGTTGGCTCTCACCTGCACTGGTTTTACAAACCTTCAGTTCTGGCACTAGTGGAATTGTCTCTTGTATATACAATAGCCCTTTGTGTCTGGCTTTCAGTCTGTAAACTATTTAAATCATGAGAAGTATTTATTTCTTTTCTTGTAGAGCTGAGCACATTCTCAACATTAAGCAAATAATATTAATGTGCACTGCATGCTTTTTATAGAATTAGTCTGAATTCTTTACATTTAACTATTTATTTAACTATCTACTCAGATTCATTTGCCTTCTAAATAAATTATATTTTGTCAAGTTTTGCAACAAAGCTTCTGCTAGGAATATACTGCCCGACCAGTTTCAAGTCAATATAATTTATTTAACCATCCAATAAAATTGGTGTAATAGAATAAAGAATCAGGCCTATGATATTTGCATAAATGTTCTCTTAAAACCTTAATCCCATTTTTATCAATTTATGATGGTAACATTCAGTTTTATCAGCATTAGTTAAACAATTGTCTTTTAGTTTTCTCCTGTAATAATTTCCTTATTAGAATACTAACTTTCAAGGTGAATATAATCCTGGAAATACACAATAAAAACTGCATCAAATAATCATACTAGCATTTCTCTCTGAAAAGATGTTTTCTCCTGCAAAACTAACATTCACATAATTTTTAAGGACTGTTTGCTCCAAATGAGTCCTATTCCCATTACAGTATGTTTCAAGTTTTGTTTTGAAGAGAGAGACACACAATGCCTATTTGGTTATTCTTAACAAAATGCTTTATTTTTATTAAATATAGAGAAGAGACTGCAGGTCATAGAAGGGACAACATAACTAACTTCCTGGAAACTTAGAAAAAACAGAAGTGGCTAACTTGAATCCTGCAGATGGGCAAAGCATACAACCTATCTCTAAAAAAGCCAAAGGAAGAGCTTACAAAATTATAGACCAGTAGCCCAACTTCAACACCCAGAAAGACTAGGATAAATAATTTCTTTAGTAAATGCATAGAGGTGAAAACACAATTTGTCACGGACAAGTCATATCAAACCAACCTAATTTTCTTTTCTCATAAAGTAACTGACCACTTGAATATGGAGGCACTTTAGATTACATTCTTTTTATTTTTGTATTTTTATATGGGTATAGGTGGCACTCTTATTGGTAAAAAAGGCAAATACAATACAGATGAGAGATACACATGCTGCTTGAGACACCTGAAACACTTCTGTGAGGTATAGGAAACTCCCAGCTGTGTAATTGTAGGAGTTCAGCTAGGCTGCACAGTGAACGTCGGAAGAGTTCACTACTTATGATCAGTAACTGACTGCCCAAAGATATTCATCGCGTTGCTCAAGAGAACAGCTGCACAAAGATAATTATTGGTAACCGAGCGTACAGAATATTTAAGACATTTCTAGCTGATAAAAACACATTAAAGTAATCTCTATGAAATATCTAAAGGGTAAATAATTTTTTTAAAGAATTAGCTTTTAACATTTAATTTTCTAAAGCTATATTTAGGCAACAAAATTAATCACCAAATTTCTAAGGGCCCAGCAATTTCTGTTTAGCATTTGTGCAGCTGCATAACTTATTTAGGTTCCTATATAATAATTCAGAAATGTAATATTAAATAATGATTTTGAAAATCTTGACCAGAGATAATTAACCAATGAAAGCACAGTTTTGAAGAATATGTATTTAAGCCTTAAATACATACTTCTCAGACTGCTGAGTGAGCAAGGCTGACAGCAAGTGGCTGACAGCCGTAGAACTTACTAAGATATTGGAACTGGTTGAAAGTTTGGCATTCAAGAAATGTCAGTGTGTACTGATATTTCAGTATTAGAGATGAGGCAGGCTCAAGCTCAGGACAAAATGGTTTTTGGGCCACTGCCATAAATGTTGTGAATTTTTTTGACCGAACTTCAGGATTTTACAGTCAGGATTTTATTAAGTATAAAAATGGCAGTCATTATGGTCTTTTAAAATAGCTATTCCTTCTGCTATTTTAGATTCAAAAAATTTCATAGATTGCAAATGAGTTGCAGAGGAAAAACTACCTTTTCTAATATGGGAACTATACACTTTTGATGAAAAATAGTGTTTTTAAAGCTTCTGAGTGGCAATTTTATTAACAAATTATGGAATATTCATAGCTACCAACTTCTGTGAGCCCAAGAGCAACAATGTTGAAACGAGGTGGCAGGCAACATATACTTTGCTCTCCTTGGGGTCTCAATTTTAAGCTGTGGGCATGTCAGTGGTTCTTATGGACCACACAATGCCCCTGAGCTGAAGGGTGAGGACCCCTGATGTAAGGCTTGGTTTATGTTATTTTTTTCTTCCAATATTTGCCTCTTATCACTAGGTCAGCATTGTGACTTTGAATCACAAGGCATCAAGGGATACTCTAACTGAAGATAAATAAGCTAACACAATAAGTAATGATGACTATTTTATTATATAAGGAAAAGAAAATTAAAAGTTGCTAATTCCCAAAATAGGTCATGAGCAAGCCATAAACAATGGGTATCTCATTATAATCTCTTTTCAACAGAGAGTTTCCATCACTGATTACACATTTGAGTCATTCTGACTCCAAGAGATGCTCTGTTCTCTGATGAAATCTTGAAAATTTTATTCCAGTTTAACAGTGAATCCCGTCTCTTAAATAACTAAAATACTTTACAGTTGGGCCAGAAATTTCATTTAAGGGTTAGTGAACCCTGTTTTGCCTATCATGAGTAATTTCACTCATTTTTGTCCACTCAGATATGGTTTTATCTTAACGCTAATGAAATCAAAGAGTTTCACTTCAGTCACTTAACAGAATCTATCCAATGAGTAATCTTGATATGAGCAGTGACTTAATACTGAGGATTTTAAATTCAAATTAAACCTAGCTCTTTCCTCTCATTACCATTTTTAGCTTATACCTTCATCTCAGGAAAACTTACATGAATATGCTGCTAATATTTTTAACTGCATTAGTGTTCTAATATTCCACCAAAATCATTTGGAATGGAAACATATTTCATCTCTTTGCAACTTTTTGTAAGCTTTATTTCATTAAGGAGCCTGTGGCATCTATAATGGTACCATTACATTTCGGAAACAGTGCTCTGCTTGAAGGCTGCTGTTTCTTGATTCTATGTTCATAGTTACTTTCTTCTCCTTAAAGGTTTTTTATAATAGCAGCTTGCAAGAATATCCTAAGCAGGCTGAGTGGCAAGATTATGCTGAATGTTTTGCATGAAATACGCTCCTGAGGAGTAGTTCTGACTCGTTCCTGCATTCAAAGCAACTTACAGTCCTTTGTTTCCATACTTGCAATGAAGAGCTAGCTCACCTTTTGCGGTCACTTTTCATTGACTCTCATCAGAGAATAGTGTTGGTGTACGTTATGTGTAATATACAACACTAAAGCAAACCAGAAGATATAAAGTTGAATTCCGAAAATTGTGTGAGCATTCTGAGAAGTAATAAATATGGTGTTGTCTTCTGTGCCCAAAAGTACTCAATTTTTCTGGGAATAAATTGAGTATATCTTCTTAAACTGAACATTTGATATAAAAGTATCTGTATATAAGCTATTTTTTTCCAAGTATCATATGATAAAAATGATGCTATTTACAAGCATTCAATAATAATGAAAGCAATGTTGTAATAACATTTTATAAAACTAAATTCTAATAATGTTAGTCATTTTTCTATGAAAAATGAAAAGGTGTCCACTACAATGGTATTAAAAATGATATTATTATTATTAATATTACCACTATTTATCATGTTATTGGAAAGATATTGGAAAGTCAAAGAAATGGAAGTGATCAATCAAAGAAGGTGAACAAGAGGCAAAGACATGGAATAGAGCAGTTTCCTCCTTTCCTAAGGATATCTCAATGTATGTCATGGTAACTTTGTTTTGTGCTTTGTACTGKCTTGTAGCAGTACACTCATTATTTTCATGTCATTACCTTCATTAAACTAACTTTACTTATGATTAGCTCTATTAATTAAACAACTTCACATAGCTTACAAAGATCTGGAACATTTCAAAAGACAAGAAACCTGTATTTAAAACAAATTAAATCACATATATTTTTTCCTAATATTACATTCATTGAATGGTAGCTTTTTAAGGGGTTAACTTTTAAACTGTGTTGTAGTTGGTGGTAAGAGATGGAAAGACTGTCCCCTTGTGGATAGGAATATGAGGAAAGTGATATTGTAATTTATGGATAGGAAGGTAACCTTAGGTATTGGGGATTTCATTAAGGAATTAACTAGAATCCTTACTTGCTTGTTGCTGATAAATCAGCAACTGAATGTACAAAATATACAGAGATGCTTTTGGTTTGGTTGGCCTGACAGACAATACGGACTAAAGATTGAGCTAACATAACTCATCATACTAACACCATCAGTCCATGCTATCATATAATCTTAACTGCTTTAGAGAGCTACAGTGTTACTATCACTTGAAGTAGGCTATTTTGCAAAGAATCACTTCAGAGTAGATAACTGGAGAAGACTCCACAATAAAGACAAAGGTGTATCTATAAACTAATGTGCTGCTCACATGCATGCGTACGCCAGACCTGTGTTAGAGCATCTACTTACACAGCAGAGCACTACCCTTGTTCTTGCTTCTGCATCCAAACTGGCACTGCCCTGCAGGGGGTTTGTTCTATGATCTGGAAAGGATATGTCTGAAGGTTCTTAATACACCACTGAATTGAGATGCTGTATGTACTAAACTAAGGTAAAAGACCTTACCTGTCTTTTGGGGGAAGCTGTGTAGAAGTGCTTTTAGCCTCCCCRAACATTTAGCTGAGGCATGCATGATTTTGCAGATTCCTCGCTTCTGGTCACTGCTGCCACTGGCAAGCTATAAATCTAACACAGGTGGATGAAATTCTTCTCCTTCTGGTCAAATTTGCTATACTGCAGCAGTACATATTCTGTGGGATGGTAGAGGGCATTCCCATCACAGTTCCTTTCAGAACAGGAGATGGAAGGACCTGAGTGGAATTTATTCATAGCAGACCGGAGACATCTGAACTTTGTTGCAAATGTTAGATTACCCATAAATGCTATAGATTCCCCATATACATTATCATCTCTGATCCAGGAGAACTACCAGAACACGCTAGAGTCCCCTCATAGTTCAGATCTGGGATAATCCAATCAATCAATAATCAATACTCAAATCAATAATAAGTAGTATTTTGAATTTCTGTATGAGGAAGCATGGAGGTTCCCAGAGCAAGGAGCTCCATGGAGCACGAAGATTTCATGGAGCTGCTTAGAAAGCAGGGGATGCTTCTCATAGGAAGTATTTTGATTTACTAAGTCCAATCCTTTGCTATTGCAGACAGTCATAACCTCTCAAACAAATTCGTCATGTTCTGTCTTAATCAAGATTTTTCCCGATTACCCTGACTGCAATTATTTTCATTAGAAATATCACAATTTTTAGTCCAGTCATATTCATTGTCAGTGTATACCTGCTCATTCTTAAGCCAATATTATCCTTTCATTTAAACCACTCTTCTTCCTCCTTATTATTTAATCCTTGATAGACAGCAACCATAGCCTTCCTAGCCCTCCTAGCCTTCATTTTGTTAAACTAAACAAGCCACACGCTTGCAGTTTTATTGTATACAAAAGGCTCTCCAAATGCCTTCATAATACGACTGGGTCAGACAAAAGTGTCCTGTAGGATCGACTTGTTCCACCGTCATTCATGAGTGTATTCAGTCTTATCAATGTATATTTTTCTGTCTCTAATGGAAATGCTCCATACTTTATCTTCTCAGTCATTTCCTACTGATTACTTCCCAACTTATAGCAGAAATTTTCATTCTTCCAGCAATGATGGAATCTGAACCAAATGAGAAAGAATTTTTTGCTACTCTTTGGAGATCTGCTACCACAAAGCCCTACAGGTTTGTGGCTAACCAGTTTGATAGTGGACAGACAAGGTGCAGGTTTCTGCTGTGCTTCAGAGTGGGGTGATGGGGAAATAAGCTTGCGATAATACCTAACCTTTGAAAAATGGACTTCCCAAATTTTGCTAAGTGGAACTCACCGATTCACAATTTGTCTTCCACAAACAGTAAATGTTAAATCTACTACTCTGTTAGGTTCTGTGATATATGAATTTGTTGAAATGAGTTGCTTGAAGGGCTGAAGATGAAAATATCAAAAATTATGTGGCATCATTACAGGTCTAACTAATCACAAACATTCATAAACATCTATTAGTATTAGTTCCAAGTATATCCCATTCTTAAATCCATGACACCACATGAATTCAGCAGCCAAGATCAGCAAATGGCTAAGGCCTTATTATTTGAATAGTATGGGACTCTGTTAAAAATATCCAGAGCTACAGGCAGCAAGTCTACATTGTAGATATCTTTTTTTTTTTTTGACCAGAGGTGCCTTTGAGTGTCAGACAGTAACAAATCAAAAGTGAAAGAGGAAATTATTGAAAATTATTTCCTCTGTCTCTGTCTTTAAAACAAGGAAGTAAGGAAAAAAACCATAGGCTGTTTATTTCTGTACTTCACAGGGGAAGTGTTACAGGGCATTGCGAAAGTTCCTTGTTTCATTCCCTGTGATGAAACTTCATGAAAAAAAGCATCTCTGAAGAATTTCATAATGCTAATTCAAAGCCGTGCCTAAAGCGCAGTGCGTAGAACCCTGTGCAGTATTTGTAATAGTTTTAACATGATCTTGTTAGAGTTCAGCATTGCAATAGATACTGTACACAAATGGCTGTCATCTAAATTCGGTAAACGGCCACTAAGGGAGACTGAAGACAAAATCTGGAAAGGGTGGATAAGCACAGTCACTGTGATGCATTAGCAAAACAGACAAAGCAGTAGTGACAGCTCTGGGACTGCTGCAGGCCACAGTCTGCAGTTTATACCACAGCACTACTTCGTGTCAACCATCTTGCTCCTAGATTTCATATTTTTAACGATCATAGACTTATTTTAGACCTAGTTTCATATTTTCTATGGTACATTTGCAGAGGGCGAGCGTAGTTGTGATTTGTTTCCCGCCCGCCCTGCTGGGAGGAAGCCAGGAAGGCGGCGAGCGGCAGGAAGGGCGCTGTGGCCCGAAGGGTTTCGCTTCCCTCCGGTCCCTCGCGGCGGCCGCAGCGAGGCCCGGCCCGGCCCGGCTCTCGCCTCCCTCGAGGCTGAAGCTGCGCGTTGCCCTGCGGCCGCGGCGGCCCCCCCGCGGCCTCTCCCCGCTCCGCTGCAGCCCGTCTCGCCTGTCTCTTCCGGGGGAGCCCGCGGCGCTCCCCGGCCCT
>NW_020449997.1:725615-764314 GCF_003343035.1 Apteryx rowi
CCCCGGCAGCCTGGCACCCATACGTTCCCCCCCAGCAGCCTGTCATCCCTCCCTGCCTACGCCCCGAACACACCCCTGACAGCCCGGCACCCGTCTGTGCACCCCAGCCTGGTGTGCTGCCACACACCTGGCCGGAGCATCCCACGCTCAGCCCTCCCCAACCCCAGGTGCCGGTACACGGTACACGTCCCAGCTCTGCCTCCCAGTCCCCACCGGCTGTTACACCCTCACACCGGCACCAGGCGTGCTGTAACAGAGTGCACACCTGCAGTCCTGCTTCATAAGCCCGCCCCGAGCGACTGGCAACGCCAAGGAAGTGTACCCTAACAGGGCCAGCGCGTGCCTGGGTCCCATTGCACCTGTTCTCCTAATCCTTTCCTCTCGCACGCACGAGCATGCACACACACGCTGAGGCACTGCCACACGGTTGTATTTCTGCAGATACCTTCTCCCTGACCCTTGTAGCTTAGCATTGCATGTCTCGGAGACCTAAAATCACCTTCTATTTACCTGCTGCACATTTCCAGTCTTGCTGAGCAAACTGAACCTGTAGGTGGGTTTGTCAGGGTGTCAGGAAGCGTGTGCTCATGACTTCAAAACCTCTTTGTTCCAGCTTTTATATTACCACTGGTATTTGTCTGTGACATTCTGAACTTGTTTTTAAAACTATTAAGGCAACTTGTTTCTCATTTTACTAGTGCTTGTGACTCCAAATGGAGGCCCTGTTGTTGTATACCAGTGTGCATACATAGAAAACAATATCTGCTTCAAAGAGTTTTCAGGCTTCAATAAAATACCCAATTCCTCCATCTTTTATAATAGAAAGGGTTTCAACCTTGTATTAATAGATTTTAATGGTATAAAGTTTACTGATGGGTCATGATGTCTTCTACTATAGATGGCTGCATATGTGATTATTAAAGTAGAGCCACTGCTGTGATGGAAATAATTAGCCCCACTAAACCAAGCTGATTTCGTGCTGTGTCACTGTGCTGCCTTCCCCAGTACATCTGCAGGACCTGGCTGATCTGGATTTTCCATTGCGGTGGTATTCCAGGCCCACATTACCATGGAGAATGGCAAGTTGATTGTCCACGTGCTGAAAATAGTCATCAGCTTGAAAATGTGGAATATGGGGGAGTTTTTGTTTGCCACAGAAATTTTACAAATTTCTGAGTGGGAAATTCTCATTTTTAAATATGGATTTGCATGTGTGTAATCATTTTTTCATTTTCTGTGCGGTTTAATGGAAGTGTAAAGTATGCACAAGAGTGAAGTATGCATGTTCCTATGTTTTGAATATGCATGGTTCTCATACATTTTTCAGTGTAGGAGGAGTTTGCTTAACTGAATATATAATAGGTAGTACCTGTGGCAGCAGTTGCTATTCTGTAAGAGGGAGTGCTTAATGTACATGAGATTACTTGACCTGCCCACATGAGAACTGGCTGAACTTAAACTGCTTTTTATTTCCTTGCATATTCCTGCAAAGCATCTTCTGATACCAACATGAACAAAAATGGAAGAATACAACCAGCACAAATGTAGTGAAAATTCATCCTTGTAACAGGCAATTTGTTACGCTGCTTAAGATAAGTCCCAAGGAATGTCCATGAAAATAAATGTCAGCTTCAATGATGGCATTTTTATTGGAACTTAGATTCCTAGCCTTGAGATTATTATTTTGAGACAGAATTTCTAGTGCTGTAATTTCCAAGTTGTGGGTTGAAATAATTTAAAGAATAGTTAAGATGAATCGGTTTTGTGGCCATTATGGACTGAGATTAACTTTATTAACTTTATTACTGTTTTCGAAACCTGTTCTTGAGGGGTTTAAAAACTTAACATATGTTTATCTGCAATGTAAACACATCATCCAAATCTGGGTATTTGTTATCTGAATGTGATTTCAAAGTAATTTCTGAAATYTTGTATTCCATTTAATTCCATTTTACAAGGTGCGTCACAGCTTAGACTTTTAAAATGAATGGGATTGTTGGTGATGGCTTCTAAAATAGTAATGTTGAAAGTGGAAGTTTCTTGTCCCCTAGGACAGTTACAACAGAGCAAGTGGTAGTTTAAGTCTTGGTAGCATGTTTTTGGAAAGTCTCAGCAATGGTCTATAGCAAAAGCTTCAGGTACATTGCAGCATTTCAGATTTTCTCTTCATGATGTCTTCTTCCACTGTGTTGACGCTATCAAAACAAGTAGGTGTTTTCATTTGGATGCCCGTTTCATACATTCTCAGTCAAATGTTCCCTATCTGTCATGCAGCCTATTGAATGCTCGTCTGATGTTAATTGATTTTTTCACCCTATCTGTTCAGCTGGAACATTGATTAAAATAGAGGGACAATTATCTGGGCTGTTTAGTTTCTCAGATATTTGAGTTTCCTGACAAGATCTTATATCACCACCTTTCTTTGGTGGTGAAGGGTAGTAGTCACAGAAGTTAAAAGGCTGTCTGGGTGCTGTTGAGAGTCCCATTTCTGTATCATCATTATTGGCAAGTTTGCGCTGCTAGAAAAAATCCTAGTGTTATTGCAAAAAAGATGACATTTTCTAGTTGTACCTAGTAGGCTCCCATTGTGAAATTTTCTAAAATTATTTATTTTATGTAATGAAAAAAAATGCATTCACAGTAAATTTTCATTGAAAGCACTTTATGCAGCACATAAACACTCAAGGATGGGTACCCTTCCTCCTCTTCAATTATGCAGTTTGGGTGAATTATAAGCAGTTATAGTTTTCTAATTAAACTTATACGCATCATAAGGCAGATGCATTGTATTATGAATAGTAGACTATAGTAGACTATAAAGAATAACTGTTTTTGTTTAAACAATGGCATTGCATAGAAAGCCCTAGAGATAGTTTATGACCAAAAAAACCCTCTTGTATACAAGTGAACAGGATGATGATCTGACAGGTTGTAAGGTTTTTATTTTGCTGTATTGTGGTGGCTGCRGTACCTCAAAAGATTTGTACTCTGTGGGGAAAATTTCTGTAGAGGTGTGGGTCTTCRTAAAACTTTCATAGTTGAAATTGTGCAACTTCCACTTCCAGGATTAAAAAAAAATAGGATAATTTTATTCTGAATTTTTCTTCAAAAGGAAACTTTTGCTTTCTAATGCGTATATTTTTTAAAAAAAGGGTATGATTTCTTATGAGTAAAATACAAGACCTAAGAGTGAAATTGCAAAAAACAGCCAGTTTTGAAGTCTGTGTGGATTCCCTGATATTCGTGTTACAAGGAAATAAAGTAGAGTTAATCAACAAAAATGTCAGATGTTAAAGGTAAATATTACCTGTGTTACCCACACTAGTAGTAATCCACATCTTTTCTGCTCAGCTTCGGATGCTCCTTGACATATACCAAAAAATATATATATTAATAATAATAATAGGATCAAATATTGTGATCAAATTAGGTTGACCTCCACATCCACTATGTTCTCACTTTCTTATCCCATCATTTGGACTCAAATTAACTCTAACAGTTTTTCACATATGTGCTCTTCTAAACTGTGTTATACCACAGAAGGCATATATTGTCCATCGTACTTGTAAGCTCTCATTGCTGTAGCATGTCATTAATTTTCTCAGCTTTGTGACTTAAGCTGATTTTAGTCTCTCTGAGCTTCATTTTCTCTCTGCAAAATTCTCAGAAAAGCAAAATGAACATATGGAAGTTTGCACCAGAGCAGACACTTGCATCTGAGTCTCCAGATTCCTAAGCTGTTTGACCGTATTGACTTCCTCACTCTTTGGATATGTTTCTTAGCTCTTTTGTCACTGATGCTCTTGGAGATGAGAGATCTTGTAAATGCTTACCACACGTTCAGTCCACTTCCTCAAATTTGACTGAAGCTGGTACTAGGGTCCCTGTTCGTAGAGGGTGCCAGTATCTGTGACCAGGCTGTCTATTAAAGGAGGCAATAATGTGGTATTTGTTGTAGAAATTACTGGTTCTTGCTGACAATCTCGATAATTTCTGACCCTTCCCTGTCTTAGATAGCACTGTAAATCAGATTACAACTAGGCAATTTTCACAGTTTGATTGTTTATAATTACCTCCCAGTAATTTCTTGGCCTGGGTGTGAGTAAGGAGGTGTTCCTGATTCAGCTACAGACCATTGCAGAAGCAGCAGTGTGACCTGCTCTTAAGTGACTTTGTTCTTCCAGACCCTTTAAAGGGCAGCTGTGGGCTATTGCTGCTCTCTTGGAGGAAGTGTGAGGTACTTTCTTGTTCAACATGTCTATGAATCTGCTGGTGAGTTGATAAGGGAAGGACTGTGGGAGGTGTCCTTATAATGGTGACATCCGAAAGCCTGTCTGTATTGTCTGATTCAAGTAATGCACCAGCTACTAGTCAGGGTTAAGTAGTGGGTAAGAGTAACATGGCTGAAATGCAAACCAGGCAAAGCAGCTCAAAGTGATGCAGAAGACAGTATCAGCCTGTTCCAGAGATGAGTCCATCAGTAGTTACTAGTATTTGTAACACAGGAGTTAATTTTATTTCACCAACCACTGTTAGATGATCATGTTACAGCAGTGACCCAGTTATTTCCTTTTGCACTTGTGAAGAGATTGCGACATTTCATTTTGGACATGCCCCTTGCTGTTCCTGTGCCTCTGTTCCCTCCCTGCCATCGTGGGGGTGGATTATGTGTGACTGTGTTGAGCAGCGGGCGCTGGGCTGGCGTCCGGCAGCTCGCTCGCTGACGGCTCCGCTCGCTGGGACCTCATCGAACTCAGGCACAAGAATTGGTACCAACTGTTTGTCTGTTTCCAGATGGAGTTTAGATGCTGTATGACAGTAAACAGGCTAGGATCTGTGTGTGGGCACATGCCAGCTTCTGTCCTTTCTGTCTCTGTTGCATTCTGCAAAGTTACTGAGACTGGAATTTTCTCTGGGTGGAGATGTTTTTTGAGGCTGTTATACAGGAACTTTGGCAGGAACTTGCCAAAGCTGTTAGGATGAAAATAGTGCGTTGTAATTTTGTAGGCCAGCTGCAGAAGACCTCTTTGAAGAGGACTTCTGCAGATGACTAAAGACTTTCTTGCAGATACTGAGGAGTGAGACAAGCARCTCACAGCTGAATTCCTTTGTGGTTGACTATTTAATGCTTCTTAGATCTAGTTGTATTTAAGCTGCCTCAGTCCTATTATGGATATATTTATTATTTTAAATATAAAGAAAAAAAAATCCTGTAGCTGTAAAACCTTGTGATAACAACCAGAATTTGGACTTGTACCCGGTGTACCCATTCTTGGTTTTATTTGACAGCTTAAAAGAACCAAGTACAAGCTGTTGCATTCAAATAACATTTATCTCAAAAGTGGTAATCAATGTTAGTTTTGTTATGTTGATCATATTGTATAATACAGGAGCCTAAAATCATCTGAAATCTGTGAGCTGTCTTTGGCACTGTATTCCTCATTTTTCTTTTTTGCCTTTTCAATTTGCTAAGTTTGCTTGAAATTTCATATAAAGACATGAACAATTCATGCATGCAGAACATATTGACTTCTGTTTTTCACTAACATTCGTTGACCTTTTAGGTCAATAAATTTTGAAGCTGACTTAAGAAGTCAATATGCCTTATTTTAATTTAGATTAAATTTTAGTCTGATTCAGCACTCTCTGCTTTCCTTTTTATAAATAAAAAAGCTTATGTCAATTTATTATTAAAATATATGTCAAATAAGAACTGTTACTTATAGCTCTGGAAATCTCTAGCTGGATTATAATTTTCACCATATTCCCAATTCACTATTCCAGCCTCCCATTACATATCTTGTCCCTCTCAGATGTTCTAATATTAGCTGTAGAAAGTGATGCAGATAATTAAACAAAATTGTGTGAAATGCAGGAGCAAATGTTTTCCTTAAAGTTTAAATTTCACCTTACCTGAGCACAGAAGCATATTTGGCTTAAATTAGATTTCCATCTAATGTTATTAATTTCATCAAGGAAGCTTTGTATAATATTAATTACAGATGCCAATTATATTATTTCATCTTCCCTTTCCATTGAAGCTTCAATGAGAATTCATCAGGTGAAGGACATGATTATCATAATAATTGTAAAAATTCACCAAAGTCTTTTATGCATGTAAACGCAAAAATGTTAGTACCATTGGAATCTTGCATGTGAGAATGTACTCTTCAAAGTTATATGTAAAATACATCTGGAAATATAAAGGAAGGGAACGTTTCCTCTACTGCAGTTTTATTTCCATGAGTGCTTTCCTTTGATAAAGTAATTTGGCAGCCAGAGTCTGATAGAAATCACTGCAATGGTACTAATGTAAAATTGTTGATTTTGTAAAAAGTTACCTTGAGATGCTTAGATTTTACATAAAGCATGAAAGCAAAAGAATAGCGGTATTGTGTGTTTACAGTCAAACACATTAGCCAGTTAAAAATACTGCAAAAACTGAAGTCCTTCCTCATATCGTTAAGCTTTTCAACATAACAACTGAAAGCTCCTTGTTTATATATCACCAGGCATTTTGATGTTTTCTGAGTACACAGAAAACTCAACCACAGAAATGCAAAACTACTGGAAAGTGCTTTTTGAAAAATATGCTTTTGTGTTGTTCCGGTAATGGGTGAAGGCCGGCACTCTGTCCTAGGTCTACACCAAGGCCAATGGCGCACAGCGAGGCTGTCGGCATGGTGTCCGGCCAGTGGCAGCCTGTGGGATGGGTGATGGGCACTTGCTGACGTCAGGATGGAGAGTACAGTCCCCAGAAGATTTCTGTCACCGTGGGTTATGCCAGCCTTAAAGCGTGACCGTGTGTGCGTGGTCTCAGTGTTCTGAGGTCATCTTTGATGGAGCAGTCTCTTTCTAGGTTACATTAGTAACCGTAAAAGCTGGAGACCTACGTTTTCTTTTACATGCACGTTCATACTCCAAAGAGCAGGGGAGCAGCATGGAGGAGGTACTGGCTACCAGTTGGCTGTGTGTTGGCCTGTTATCTGTCAGCTGTGCAGACCTCGCTGGAACGAAGCCAGGGTAGCTGGCATGTAAGATGAGGTTTTCATGTCAGAAGGTAGCTATTTTAGGAAAATCGCAAAGGCATTTTTTTTTCTGTTTCGAACACATCAAAGTTAATAGAGTTTTGCTGTGGCTTGTTGCCCACAATCAAGAGGGAGGAGGAAATTTATAAATAGGAGACCACAGAGGTTAAAATAACTATTTTCTGAAGATGATAATTTGAGATTGCAATAGCAATCTTTGAGACTGATTTGAGAACAATAGCTTCTGAGAGGTTTCAAATCATGTCGTATGACCATTAAGGAAGACAACCTGTAGAAGATGATATCCTCTAGTGTTTGAAGTATAGCATGTTTCCTTACATAAGATTGTTTTGATAATGGTTTAAGACATGCTTTGTCTGCTGGTATTGATGTGGTACTCAGCAAAGTCTTGCTCTAAATTTTACTGAACTTCTTTGCAAAATCTCTTAGCTRTATCACCATAATGCAGAATGTTCCTTCCTGGTAGGCAAAGGCTGTGCTTTTCGTTCTTCCAAATTACATTACCACAGGAGAAAAGTCACTCTGAAGTCATGTTAAGTAGCTATATTTTGACTTTGTTCCGTGGGAAGTACAGCATGGCCAACTATCGCGGTATTATCTTACCTTTACTTAATAAAGCTGAAAAAATGCTCTCATTGTCTTTCAGTGAATGAACTAAATGGAGAAATAATTAAAAAGTATTTTGAATTTCAGCAATAAAGTAACTGAAAAAAAATTAATTGTCAGGAAATAGTCACTAAATTGAGATAGCAATTGACAGCAAGCATATCCAAATGTTAAGTTTGGAGCTTCAGCAGCCCATAAATCCAGGTATCATTTACCACATTTGGAGTATTAAATTTGGTAACAATATAAAGACAACCATTATAAATTATAATGAAATTCCTTATAGGAACATGCAACACTGATTTCATGCTGACTGCTAATGCCTAATTGTAGTATTAATGCACTGGATTTGGGATACACAGAGATTAAGACTGCAGAGACAGTCCTCTTAAATTTGAACAAAATCTRGTATATGCTCATCATTGCATTTAACTAGTGTAGCTAATTTCTATTCCTGTCCTTGTAATATTAGAATTTTTTAGTAATTTAGCAGTAAAGACAGAAAAATGGCATTGTGCATGTAACAGCTTTGTATGCATTTGTCACTATCTCTCCATTCATAGCTGCCACACTGTTGTAATGAAACTGGAAACAGCTGAAATCATCGATAGATTTGCCAAATACTACTGTGAATGGGCAACCAAACTGCTGTCATGTCCCTTGCCTGTTAATGGAAACATGTACCTGTAGTTTCAGAGTATCTGCACCTTTGCTTTAACCTGCCTCTCCATTGCTTTTGTGTAATGTATTAATGCACCGTTGTTTTTACCGTTAAATAGTTGCATTTTGCAGCTTCCATTTTCAATATATATGATTAGTTATTCTTTGTTTGATTTATTTCCTTTCTAATTTCTCTTCAAATCTGCACAATAACTAGAGTTAGAAACAATTTTTAAAAGGAACACATGTTGTTATAAGAAATGTGATGGATTTTCTTGGGTTTTTTTTATAGGCATTGATTTTAAAGTAAAACCAGTAACATTTAATGACACAAGAGTAAAACTTCAAATATGGTAAGTTTTAATTTATATCACAAGTGAGATCCAACTAAATTACATTACAACATGAAAAGTTTCATCTGCCTTTAATTGTGTGTCTTCCTGCAGTGCAATTATGTAACAGATCATTTGAAAATTTGAATTTGGGCTAGGGGAGCATATTGTTTGCAGCAACTAATATAAGTTAAAAAGAGGATTGTTACTAAGTTGTTTTAACAATAAAATTTTGCTGTTGTAGCATACAAATAATGCAGATCCATATTAAGCATATATAATTGTATCAGTATATTAAGGGAAGTGACAAAGTAAGAAAATTTTAGATTTCATTACTCAATAAATACATGTTCAAAAGGACACCAAGAGAAGGCTAAAAAGGTGAATTTTTGGGTGCCTATACTCTGCTTTGTGTTTTTGTTTTTGAGTTTTTGGCTTTTTTTTTTAAGGAGATACAGGGCTACTGCTAACTACCTCTCCAGGCATCCAGTATTGAGGATTATCTATATTTGCCAGTACTTAGATTTTCAAGAAGTAGCTCTGTACATGAGTTACTGGACCAGCATTAGATCTTCAGTTACTCCATCTGAGGTTCTAATACAAAAGTCTTGGAGGCCTGTGTGCAGCTTTCCTCAGGCATTATTGTGGTGTTTAGCACGGTTAGGAATCCCTGCAGCCCTGTATWTTATGGCTTCTTCCCAATACCCATCTTCTAGCTAAGCCTGGTCGTCCACTTACTGTGTCACATTTTACAAAGGCTTGTCAGGATATAGGATATCTGCCTCCTGCAGTGCTTGTACTCCAGAATTTTTTTGTCACAAGTTGTGCTGATCTTGCTGATTTACTGTACATAAAGAAGCAGTGGTAAGCTTGAAGATATCATACTAGACTTCAATGATTACTTTAGCTTTCCAAGGAGGGCTGTATTACTCAAAATAATTTTTCAGTATATTTTTCACTGCTGACTGGCACATATTTCATATCCAGATTTTCTCCTTATCTTTTCTTGCTCCTTTCATGCTAGGGCACACAGTTCAGAGTTTGGACAGTACTCTTCAAAATAAAGTGATTTCCTTGGGTGGAGGAATTCTGCTGTTTGTTCATTTTGATTTTTTGTGACTTTTTATGGTTTCTTTCAGGGATACTGCTGGCCAGGAACGATTCCATACACTTAGTACTAGTTATTTTCGTGGAGCACAAGGATTTGTTCTTGTATATGACATCACAAATCTGGACAGTTTTCAAGGTATAGCAAGCTGGATGAAAGACATATATGAGGTAAATATATCTAATGGTGATGGATCTTTTAATGAAGGTAGTTAATGAGTTATTACATGAAATTTATTGCTGTGGCTTGAGCTATATGTTCCTAACCACAATTTCTTACATTTAACTCAGTACGCAATATGATAGTGATACTTCCTTAGTTTAAAATTTTAAAGTGCAAAAATACTCAATTTCTAGGAATGTAGATTGTACCAATGATTGTACCAATCTCAAAACTAGCAATTAGTGAACGTTATAACTGGAGCTAGATAGTAAAAAAAAAAAATTTAGTCCTAGTGCAATATCAGTTTCTGAAGTGTCTCAGCAAAAATATATGGGGCCATTCATTGTAAAAGAAATGTTTTTAAGCAGTAATTGTTAAAACACAAGGCATTGCCTGAGATTTAATTACTCAGTGGAGGATGGTGACATCCCCTGCATTTGCTTTGATCTGTAAAGGCAAACCAGTTGTTAACTCTCCATGAACACCTGGGCCAAAGTGGCTGTTCCTACAGCACCCTTGAAAATGTGCAAGGGTAGAAGAAAGAAAAAAAATGGGAAATGGATGTAGGTTTTATTAACTGCTAGGCAGTGATAGGAAGTTTAAATTTTACACTTGAACCAATCAGATCGTATTTTTGGAGATGATTCCGTTATTACATTATGCTCTTATTTTTGAATTCTAGGCAGACAGAAATTTTACACATAAAGATTTTAAATAATCTGTACAGTGTGCTAAGTCATTTTTACAACAGTTGAAAATAACTATCTAAGCAATTAACACTCCCAGAAACTCTGTTGATTTTATAAAAACTGGCCTGATTATAATCAGATTAGCAGTAATATTGTCATTGTACTTCAATTATTTGAAGTGTGGAATAAAACAACTTTCCTGTTAAAAATAAATTACTGTTTAAGTAAGTTCAAGACATGAATGTACTGCAGTATCTGTATTGTTCAAATATTCAGAACTAGAGGAAACTAAGTAATATGATTGTATATAAAAAAGCTTACTAGAAAAATATCCTCACAGATGAGTATCTTAGGACTTTGTTGACAAATCCAATACAGGTATACTGGATCTGTAGTGCACTCATTAAGTGTGTGATCATTGCAAGAAAATTACTTTAGAACCTGATACCATTCTTTATTTGTGGAATTGCAGTCAAAGTCAAATTTATTAAGGTGTTCCTCCTGTCTGCTGATAAGGTTTTGTGCTATTGTATATAACTATTCTGAAAGGCTGATTCTGTTAGGCCTTTAAAAATGAAGTTTAAGAACTGTGTGTCAAATCCATTTGAGGAAAACAGTTCTTTCCATGATGTTTTGAAGAAGATTCCAGTTAACATATTAGGAGAAAATTCTTCACAGTAGGGTGGTGAAACACTGGAACAGGTGCCCAGAGAGGTTCTGGGATCCCCATCTTTGGAGATCCTCAAAACTTGTTTCAACAAGGCCCTGAGAAACCTGACCTGGTTGAAGTTGGCCATGCTTTGACCGGGGGCGTTAGACTAGATGACTTCCAGAGGTCCTTGCCAAACTAAATCACTCTGATTCAGATAGCATACAGGTCACCAGAAACCTTTTGCATAGATGGTAGGCTCTAGTTTTCTTTTAAACACATGGGACTGCTTTTCATTGGGCTAGTCTCGTGATCTGGCCATGAAGACAGTAAAAACAGTTCCTAATGATTATCTCAGTGCTGAAAATTCTCTGCTAGCAGAGAACTGTCTGTGTGGGGAGGTGAGATTTGTTTCCTCATGCAGTAGCAAGTCTTCATGATGTCATTTAGTACTTTTGGAATACATTAGCTTTCAGTCTGTTCTCTTAAAAAAAAAAAAAGTGACTTTGCAAACAGGACATGAAATTTATGGGTGTGAGGAGTTACTGCCATTTTTGCATAGTTCCCATCTCTGATTCTGTGCAGTTAGAAGCATCCAAGAGTCAGGAGCTTGGACAGTCTTTCAGTATTGTTGCATCGTACATAACTAAAAGCACCACAGCAAAATGCTTTACAAATGTAAATTAATTTAACTTCAAACTCCTCTGTTTTTTCCTTCCGCAGACAGGAAAGCTTGGTGGCAAAAAGATTGAATTGTTCCAGGCTCATAGACGGGTCTGTTAAGACTGTGATTAGAACTCAGAATTTGTTGTCCTTGTCACTGTGCTAAATTGGTCTATCTCTAATCCCAGATTGGTTTGAGGATAAGTTGGTTGATGTCTGTCCAGTCAAGTCTAAATTTACTAATAGACAAACAACTTCTATCACTTCTACAGTTCCAGTGAGGTGCTGGAAACTAGGTATTTGTGAATGTGATCATAATGTGGCACTTAGAAAAATATATGGAAAGAGACATATGTGTAAGAATCAATATGAACACTATATATGTGATGCTGTCAAAGAGATTGTGAGGACAGCGTATTACTTACAAATTATTCTTCGTTTATACAAAGAATAACTTTCTATTTCCATTGTCTAGTGAGTAGAAGGAAGAAACTTCGTGGCTTTAGGGCCTTTCCCAGCTCTGCCTCCATCTTGCTGCATGACCATGCCTACTTCTGTCTCACCTTCGTATCTGAAAAACAATATTAATGCTATTTCTCTTCCTCAAATGTATTATCATAATGTTTAATTAGTTTATCAGATCTGGGTTCTCGATGTCACTGTGTGGACCTGCAAGCAAACTTCTGTTGCCTTTTCAACCTGTAATCAGTGACTATTAAAATCATACTGCCTTGCATAGCTACCCCCTGGAAATGTGGTGGAGGGACAATGTGGTGTTTTTGTGGGAAAACTCAGACTTCACTGGCAATCTGCTGCAGGGGAGGTTGAGGCCAGCAATTCATGGCGGGTTCTGTGCTCACCATTTAAAAAGTCAAGAGAGAGTTTCTCCCAGTAACCTGTAAGTACAAAGGTGACTTGGTTCTCCTTTGATAAAGATGTTTGCGCTATTTTTAAACACTCATATAGTACTCACATAAATTCACAACACTACTGTGTGATCTTTCTGTAAAATGAGGACAAGTTTTTTGTGTTCTTGCTTGCTATTAATAGCTACATAGTCAAGAAGTGACTCAAGATATGTATTTACCTGATGGGGTGCATGGGTTAGGTGAAAGTTAAGCAGTACTGCAATTAGTTAAGAGTATGGATGGATAGCTCCTATCAGAGCTCAGCCTATCAAGCGCACTGTGATATTACTTTATGCTGAGTCCATGTTCCTAGTCCTGTTTCTGGCACCGCTGTGTTTGAGGCTATGGCGCTGCTCCCTCATGTGGCCGGCCATCACAGCTGCCGGCGAGCTGGCAGTCTGGCTCCTCAGCCCCTTGGCTCCAGCTGCTGCCGAAGCCTTTGACAAACCACTTTTGCCAAAACCCGGTAACTCCAGACTCAACCAAACTGTTCAAAAAATTGGATCAGGTTCAAGAAATCTCATGATTCCAATTTTGGGGGAGATATTTCCTTTTTGGACATTTTCAAATAAGTATTCCGATTATTTTTATTTTAAATTTCAGTAAAATATGAACTTTGAAGTGTTAAAAACAAACAAAGCTTAGGATGGTGAAACAAAAATATGAGTAATTTTTTTAAGGATACCAAAGCAAAACATTTTTTCACTTCTCAGAAAAATTAAACTTTTACTTTTTGTTGCAGCTTAGATTGATAAATTGTTAAAAGTATTCTTCCATGCCATGGACTCTAATAGCTTAGTTAGTGCTGACTTACACAATAGCATCTTAAAAACTATAAAATAACCATCCTTCTATGAATTTTGCATTTGAAAGGTTGATTCCTGAGCTATAAATAAAAGAAGATACAAATAGATAGTGAATTTTTGGAGGCATTGTAGAGCCATATTTATAGCAGATTCAATTCACTGTACCTCTGCTGTTTTTATGCCAACTAAGCACACAGTCAGACTTCTGCCTAGTCATGCTAACTGAACTTTTCAAAACTCTCATCTGGAGGTCTTCTTGATATATATTCATCTTGATATATCTTCTTTTGTTTCCTAAAAGCAAGAAACTGCAAGATCCTGTCTTTAAAAAATGAAGTATCTTTAGTGCTTTGGTGGAAGATGCAATCAAAATGAAAATTCATTATTAAATGATATTAATGTATAAATAATAAATATTTACTGAAATAAATACTTATTGAAAGGCCTGGTATCTCTAACATTCTTTAAATTTTGCATATTACTTGAAACTGTTTAGAAAGAACATTCCTATTGCAAAAAATTTGTGCTTTTTTACAGAAATAAATTGACAAGGTTAATTTCATATTTTTATACAGAAAGTATGTAGTATTTCCCTTTGACCTTTTACTTCAGAGTAAAGTCAAAAGTCACTTGTAAAACCTTCAGCTACATAAAATCTTCTTTCAAATAAAATATTGATTATGTGATGAGATTAAATTGTCTATTTACTCTACCCTATTTTAGGGACTGATGTATGCAATTTTATGTAGGAGAACCATTGACCTTAATGAGTAAAGCTCCAATGCATTCTGAAACAGCCAACATTTTGGTCTATTAATTCAGGTTAGATTGATTCATTATTTTAGGCCTGTACTTTGTACTCTTATGATGAGTTTACTTCATTTTAATACTACATTATCTTGAACATCAGCTGTGGTTATGAAATGAGATTAGCTGACTCTAAAATGAGAGTGGATTAAAAAAATGAAATGATTTTCCTTAATAATAAATTGTGCCTACTGCTGTATTCATCAGATGAGCCAACTTAGTTGTAGAAGTGCAAATAGACTAAAAATAATGATTCTGTCACTTTTTAATGAATAGAGATTTTTCTTTGCATTTCTCTGAAGGGAGGTATGTGTGCCTGTGTGCATGTGTGTGTTTTGGGGAAGAGGATTTTCTGTACCTGGTTTAGGTTTACAGAAAAGATTCTAAGAATAATAGTTGTTAGGGCTTGAGGTATTTCAGTAGTTAGGTATGTTACAGCAAAGCATGCTGCCCTGAGCCTGACCTGCCTGGCTCACTTGTAGAGCTGGGAGTTAATTCCTTATCCATGGCTAACCATGCCCCAGTTGCTCTCAATATTGCAAATTTACTGCAACTGTAATGATGAATTTTCAGTGTGTTTTTTTTTTACAGAGGTAAGGCATCTGCAGTCACATTGGGTGGATGGGTGTATCTGTGCATGTCTGTCCCTTTCAATCTCTCTCCAGAAAACTTTTCAGACTATTAGCCAGTTCTCATCATCTTTGGAAGAGAGGCAGAGATCATAAAGCAGTATAGGTATTATAAAATAAATGCTTTGAATAGAGATCCGAGATTTCATTATTGTCCTTGTAGAGGAAAGATCTGTAGCCTGAGACCAGACTTTACCAGATATCAGAGAAGCCATGTGAGCATTTACTTTCAGAATATAARCCATAAGAAATTAGACCACATTGGATTAATTGTCACAAGACTGAGACTCTCAGCTTCTTCCATTTAAGCACAAAAAGTGGTTTTTAATATTATGTTTTTTCCAACAGATGTCAGTTTGTAAATTCCACGTTCTCTTGAGGAACTGTTCCCTTTCCTTGTCATTATTCCAGTGATGTATAGTCATAATGGCTTATCTTAGAATAACACTGGTGTAAAGCATCCAGGGCATTTCACAGTCATCATGTATGCAACAGATTAGTGGAACAAAGGCTGGAGACTAGATCAAAAAGCTTGATTTTTTCTTCCTTCTGAAATCAGTGAGGTTTTTAAATTTAAGAATTAAGAATTTATTAAGAATCTATTGCCTTCTTCCAAGTGTCTTAGAATAATCAAACTTTTATGCTGACTTTGAACATTTTGAATGTGATCTTACTATCTCTATGCAAAAGTTAGGCACAGAGAGGTGCTCTGCAGCAAAGCCCATCCTTTCTACTTGTGAGTACCAGATGTAGACTAATATTAATGGCTAATCCATTAACCTGCTACTTTAGGGAGGGCAGTGTCTATGACTTTGGGGCCACTTTAAAGCCATATTAAACATTTATCAGAAGAYGGTGCCCAGGCACCACATACTTTATACCTTATGAAAGGTGTTGCAAGTTATGTCCTGTATTCGTAATCGGCTTTTTTCTGCTCTTTGGAATTTTTGGATCCAAGAGATCCTTGGCATCCTGGCAACTGATGGAAAATAGTTCAGGACAAAATTTAGCCTTTAATTTTAAGGAAATAAAATGTTGAGGGTTAGTGTGGGCTAAAGGTGAAGGATTTTGTTGTTTGCTTTTTTTCTTGACACTTATTAATGCTGGTTCTCTTTTAGAAAGCAGGTGATGAAGTGGACATAATACTGCTGGGCAACAAGTGTGATAAGGAAACAGAACGCGTAGTTCCAAAACATAAAGGAGAAAAGGTATGCATTGATTATTGTTACATTTCTCAGGTTCTCCTAAGTATCTCAGTATGTAAGTATGAGCTGTTACATTAAAATGATAATATGTTTCTGAATTCCAAACATTCTGCTAGGAATTGCTCCAGAATAACATTTTTTTAACATATAAGCAGAAATATAGTAAATAAGTACTAGTTGCTTACTTTAGAATACTGATTTTTATTTTAAAAGTTGAAATGTACTTATAAAAATTCTACCGTAATGCCTAAAACTCTTTATTTCAGTTTCTAATTAAAAAATATTTTAGAATCTGCTTTTGCAGAGTATTATTTCAATGTGGAATGCTAGAATATAATACATAAAGCATTTTACATCATTTTTCTGGTACCTGATATACCCATCAATGATTTCTTTTAGCTACAGCCTGGCTCTGAAGAACTGTCCTGGCAGCCTGCACACTGTGATCTGTGTTGACTATGAATAGCCTTTAATAATAATAGCCAAGTGCATTAGGGAACATCCAGCTTCCCTACTTCTAAGTGCGGATCTGTGTTGTACAGTTCTGATTACAGTGTTGTTTAGACATGCTGACAATGTGTAGAGGAAGAACTGGTGCAAGTGAGGAGTAATGTTTTGAAGGCAATGACAAATTGCTGTCGCTGTGAACCAGTGAGGATCCAGGAGACGTGCTGTGGCAAAAGAAATCACAATACTGACTAAATGCCCTGGTGTAGCTTGTAGTATATACCAGTAATTTTTGCAGCTGAAAATTGCATGCATCCATTGTAAGAAACTTGGACTGAGCACTTCCATTGTTCACCAAAGCATGGTGAGTCAGGCAGAATATCTTGTGTTTGATGAAAAAACACTGATAATTTCTCATCGATTGTATAATTCCAGATTAAAAAAAAAAATAAAAATAACATCACCTTTTGAACAGCATTACAAACAGAATCTTTTGAAAGTTCACTGTTTGTTCACAGATTTTCAGTGTAAATGTATTGTATCTGTTTAGGTGTAATAAGGTTGTTGAAAAATATATATATCCTCTCAATTGAAGAATACATTATCAGAAAACTGAAGACTTGCTGGATGCATGTGCACAAGAGGGCAGTATTAGGGCTTGCATACAGTATTAACCATGACATTTTCTGACTTCTGAGTACTTAACCATGCAATCAGAATTTCTCTTAATATTGTATTTTTTTAAGAAACAAATCATTACCTCCTCAGCAATGAGTCTGTTTTCTAGATTTCCCCTGTGTTCTGAGGCAACTCTTCAGTTATACTATTTCTTCTTTTAATGTGATTTCAAAACACTGGAGAATCTGACTGAGCCAGCTGGAGAAAGATCCCATTAGTGGGGAGAGAGCTAATATTGTCTTCTCACTCCAAAGAAGAAAATACCCAGACTAAGAAGGCAAAATTGTTTGATGCTAGCTCTGCCTGTTAATAATTCATTTTAACATATTTCATATTACCCTATGAGTGTGAGCTGTAAGTATTATTCTGTTCAGAGCCTTACAAAGACTCCTAGATTCCCCAGGAATCTTATCAAGTACATTGGAATTTCCATAATAATCCATCATAACTGAGTGGCCATGGTATTCCATTGTAGAGACTAATTTAATGCAATTATTTTTAAAACATTTTCTTATGTAATTCTATCATTTTTAATCCCTTAGAAGCTGATATATTTAATTTTAACACTATGAAGGATTTTCTTGTATTTATAACTTTTATTGATTCACTTTGAGAAGACTTTGAACCCAGCCTTCTTGAGCTCCTCCGCTCTGTCCAAACCAATAACATTGTCTTTCTTCCTAAAAAAATAAATAAAAAAGCTGAAGGTTCTATGACTTGATAGAATGTGGCCATTTTACCCCCTATCAAATCTTCCTGACAGAAATAGCCAAAGAAAATATCCTACATTTAGTTGCTTTTGCTGTCTTCATTTGCCTGATATGAAAACTGATTTTGCAGGAACAATATGAATGGAAAAATGTACTCCACAGTGCTAGGAATATAGTAAACACTTCTCTCTGATTCAATCCTAAGAAATCATAGTAGCCCTTTGCTAAGAAGAAGAGGAGGAGAAGAGTTATTGGCATTATTTATGTTGTTATCGTAAGAAAGATATGAGCTTATTTCACTCAAAATCTCCAAATTATTCTCAAGGGTAATATAAACCTTTCCCAACAGCACAAAAATTTCCCCAATAGCATGATTTCCATCAGTCTTAAATGTATTCAGATATTTTCTTTGCTAATCTATTTCAAGATGCTCCCAAAGGCATAAAGAGTAGTTCTTTGTATTTGCCTTTTCAATTTCTACATGAGCGTATTAGCCAAAGCTCTGTTCATATTTGCATATCACTGCTTTAATGTTGGACTGTTGGGTTTATTCATCTATCTAAATTTGTAGAGATCTTGTCTGCCATGATACTTAACAGTATGCAAGGCGAACAGGAATAATACATCTACAAATCTTCCTTGTCCAGTATCATGGCATAAAGACTATTGAAGGAAGTTCCAAGAAAATGTGGGTGCATTGATAGGTGGAGGAGACAACATAGTAAGAAATGATCCAGAGAATGCTGAAGTACTGAACGTTTTTTTTGCATTGGTCTTCACAGACGGAGCTTGCTCCCTGACCTCTGCATGTACTGGCACGGTTTGGGAAGGAGCAGGTCAGCCAGCAGTGGGAGAGCACCGGATTAGAGACTGCTTAGGAAAGTTGGATGTATCCATGAGGCCTGATGAAATTCACCCAGTGGTGCTGAAAGAGCTGGCCAGTGTGATTATGAGGCCACTGTTGATCGTCTCTAAAAAATCATGGTGATCGGGAGAGATCCCTGCTGACTGGAAAAAGGCCAACATGACACCCATCTTTTAAAAAGGCAAGAAGGAGGATTCAGGAGCTATAGTTGGTCAGCCTTGCTTCAATCTGTGGAAGGATCGTGGAGCATGTCATCATGGGATCTTTTTCCAAGTACATGAAAGACGAGAAGATGATCTGGTATAGTTAACAGAGGGCAATTTGTGCTTGACCACCTTGATTGCCTTCTGTGATGCCGGGAAACGACTGACTGTGTGGACAAGGGAAGAGTGGTGGAGATGATATGTCTTGAATTTAAAAAGGCTTTTGGCACCATCTCCCATGGCTGGACAAGTGGACTGTTAGGTGGATAGAAAACTGCTTGGACTAACAGATGCAAAGAGTAGTGATAAATTTAATTGCAAATAAGACAAAAAAGCATGCGAGGCTACATTAGGAGAGCAGATATGGGGAGATTACTACCCCATTTACTTAGTGCTGGCAAGGCCACATCTGGAATACTGTGTCCAGTTTTGGCTCTCCCATTTCAAGAAGGATGTTGAGAAACTAGAGAGAGTCCAGCAGACAGCTACAAAGGTGGCTGGGATCTAGCACAGATGATCCATGATGAGAACTGAGGGAGCGGGTAAAGAGGTGGCTAAATGGTGGCATTTATCAGTCTGCCGCAATTGAAGTATAGTTGCAAGAATGACAGAATCAAACTCTTCAGTAGTGGCAGACAATAAAGCAAGGGGCAGTGGCTACACATCCTGACTTGGGAGGTTCAGATTGGAGATAAGGAAACAAGATTCAGAAGGGTGGTGCAGCCATGGAAAAGGGTCCCAGAAAGGTTATAGAATTCCATCCTTGGAGGACTGCAAGACTTGTCTAGGCAAATTAAAATGGTTTGTGTTCATCAGAGTTTCTGTATAGGTAGTCTAACAGGACATGTGTTACATGACACAAAAGAGAAAAAAAGGAATATTTAATAATAGATTCTGTGTACTTTATATACTGCAAAACAGTCTTCTCCACTTTATTATCTCAGTGTTTTTTATTATCTGTAAGTATTTTTGTTATGACCCACTATGCGTGATCGGTTTTCACTGAGACTTTCTAATAGACAAGAGATCTTAACTTTCCTTAACTAGTTGTTGCAGTACCGAAAACCATTCATTGCAGTCAGCTGGAGTCTCTTATGAAACAGTCTATATGAAGGAACACTCCAGACCTCRTCTTTATTTTCAAAATTATATTTTCTTATAGCATTTTTGAAAATAAACAATTTTGCATACTATTTTTTTCCATCTTTAAATCTTCCTTATTATACTTTGACTAAAACTTTGCACAACAATATACATTTTAACTTGACAGTGAAAATTGTACTTGTATGCCAGATATTGGCATTTTTGTGAAGTGCAAATTTTTTTTAAGTTACTTCTAGAGCTCACTGAAAGCAAGCATAACTGCAAATATTAAAACTTTTTGTCCCAATGCAGAGGCTTCCAAGTAAGTCATTAAGCGGTCAGTAATCACAGGATTTTATATACATTGTAAATAGTAGGGTATTTTCTTTGGATGGGATCATCTTCTCTAGATGTGTAGAGAGAAGGGATCCTTTGCAAAGGGAGAAAATAGACTCTCCCACTATATTTTTCTGGGAGGCAATGATGCAACTTTTTCTTTTCTCCATGGTTTTAACTGTATAAATTAGGGGGGAAAAGTAAGTTCAGGGCCTTCAGGACCTTAAAAAGCTATCAATTTTGTTGGTTTTTTTTTCTCATGCCAACATATCTCTAAACTATCTATCAGGGAAATATGCTGGGGGGAACATGAGTAAACGAATAACATTAACCAATGTAAAGTCTATGCTGCCCTTTCCTTTAAGTATTTTCTCTCTTGTCCTATCTTCATAATATTTTTTCACATACATGTCTGTTCTTTGCTTGCTTATTATCTCTGTGCTGATCTCTCTCTTTGGTAGAAAGCAGTATCTCTTTTTTATATTTCATCACACCTCTTTTTCTACAGCTTTTTTCACATTTTTATCTGTACTTTTCTGCAGGCATGCCATTAGTTTCCTCTAAATAATTGCCTAGGAGACAGTTCATTTTCCAAATAAATCAAAACACTAAGAACAGGCCCACTAGAGTTTGTTCTTCTTATTTACAAGAAAGATAGGCCAACAAAGCTGTTTCTGAAAATGTAAATATTTAAGAAGAATAATTTAAGAGTCACCTGAAATTAATAAACTGAGGATGAATATCAAGTACCTTACTGAGCTAGCATTTACTAAATCAGTTTATATAACATGTTAGAAGCGGTCAGAAGCACCTCTATATTTATTGCTAACAGTATTAGAAGGAGGGTTTTCTTTAAATATTGTTTTTTTCTAAAGACTCTTCATCCTATTGCCTACATTTATTTTTCAGCTTGCTTGGGAACATGGAATACCTTTTTTTGAAACCAGTGCTAAAGATAATGTGAATATTGAGGATGCATTCTCAACCCTGACTAAGGAAATACTGGAAAAGGTAGGCTCCTTTTCTGAGCAGAGTGAGAAAGCGGGATTTTCTTCTGTGGAATTAGGCAGACAAAGTCATAAATACAGAAAAGTTTTAGCAAAGCACAGCCAATGCTGCTTTGGCATCATGTAGTTGTATTTTTGAGGACTCCTGTAGCTGTTGCCATGCAGGGGAATTTGGGTAGAAGAATCCTGGGGAGGAGAACAATGGAGAAAGGGAGCAGGTAAAATATGGTTCAGGGAGGAGATGAAAATTAAGAAAAATTGCATTTGTGGCTTTCCTATCCACATTTTTCTTCAAGGGAGAGGTTAATAGCTATAGAGTGGTTCCAGTTTTGTGCCAGGATATGCCTATATATATTCCTGTAGGTTTCCTCAGGATATGCACTCTGTAAAGAGGCTGTGTGCTGATGGARTGAGTGGACCTTGTATGTTCAGCTATTAAATGTTTTATCCAAAATTCAGAGCTCTTTGTTCAKATGATCTACATTAGTGCTGTTGAAGTTATCAGAACCTAAAGATTTCAGTTAATTATTGATGGAATCAATTCTGTAGCTGTCCGTGTCAGCATCTCTAACTACCTAGGATGTGTTGGCATAGAGGTCCTTACAACTCAGAGCTGCAATACTTATATAGGACTGAATTATTGTTAATTAGCTATGAAAATGTTTTGCATCACAATTTATTTTTAGACAGTAGAATATTATTTTAGACATTAATGGATGTTCTTCATACAATGTATTATCATTACCATTCATCACCAATATTAGTTATACAAAACTAGCCTTCCATTCAGAATACTCTTGAAGTCATAATAAAGATAAATGAACAAAATTACAGACAAAGTCACAAGTTGCAGTGTTTTGATTAAGTAGCCATAGGGGATGGTCAGAATAATAGCTCAGGGCTGGACTGCTTCTAAATCAAGGTCCTGGCCTATTATATAATAACGCAAGCTGTAGTTGTTTGTTTGTTTGTTAAATATGCTTTTGACTCCCTTAGCATGAAAATGAAACTCAGCAACTTACTGTCAAATACCATTTAGAACAGAAGGATTATAGCAGGTCCTTGAATAGTTGGCAAAAAGTCTCAAGTAAGATAATTCTAATTTTCTTGTAAACAAAAAAGACATTGCTGTAAATAAAGAATACATTTGTTAGTGTGAAGCATGAAAACTACAAAGAAATAACTGTGATCATATCTGCTGCAAAGACAAATACCTGTCAAGCTAATATTTCTGCACAGCGTGTTTTGGTAAGATCTGAGAGAATTCTCTGCAGCATGTAGAAATGATGTTCGGGTATTTTTCACTCCTAGATTGCCTGCATCCATTTTACTTTAAGTGGAACTTCAGTATTGCTACTCATTCTCATGAAGATTCATGTTTTCTGTACATGAATTTCAACATGATTCAGATCATGTTGAAAATATTGTACTTCAGTGTGGCTTTAATTAGAACTGCTTGAGAATGCAATTGTGTATGTGTGTTTGCAAAATATGTCTACAAGGATTTACCAAATTTGTCTGTAGTAACATTCACCCTACCTAGAAATGTTTGTAACCCCTGATGGGGCCTCATGTGCCATTACTTTGGTGAATAATTTGCCATTTTTAGGGAAATGCATTTGGTGATTTAGACAAGGGCTCTTTCACTTCAGCCCATCTGGCTTTCCCACTCACCTGCTATGACAGAGTTCACAGTTAAAAAATAAAAAATAAATCTACCACACAGTTTCATCATGGTTTTCAGGTTCAAGAAAATAATTTGCTTGTTCACAAAACTGTGAAATCTGAATGTACTACTTGAATTTTAACTTCTTTTAACTGAGGAAAATTTGGAGAAGGGAAAATGCAGTAAAAAGTGTGACCAGTAGCTGTGAAAAATGACATGATAGATGCCAGTCTGAGATCACTCCAGTGGTACACCCATTCTGTAATGGTAAAATATGTACTTGCTGATTGTAAGAAGGAGCTACAGTGTTGCACAATGTTTTGGCCCAAGACACCTGTGTCTGAGGTAGAAGGATATTGGGCCTCACTTACTTCTGCAACAGAACCGCCTGCCCTGGACTGATGAGACGCTTCAGTGGAAGCATGTCACTGCTTTACCAGTCCCACACAGGAAACTCATTTTAAGGAGCTCTCGAGCAAAGTCTATTAGGGTCATGCTCTTAGGAAATAGGTTGGGGTCATTCAGAAATAAGATAGAGAGATGGATAGATACATACATACATACAAAAAAAGATAGGCAGGCAGGCAGTAGACAATTTTCAGATGCATTGCAGTAGGTTTTATTAATCCTAGGAAATCTAGGATTTTTTATATATACACTTTCGTTCACCATCTACAGGCATTTCTTTATTAACTAAACCTACAGAAAATGCTTCCTGTAGATGGGAAGGATCAATGTGCAGAGATGTAGAGGTCATACAGAGGTAATGAGCTTCTTGATTCTCTTGAAATTGAGAGCAATTTGTGGTTCAAAGGAGCATTCTTGATTGGAAAAAAAACATGGAAATGTGTCAGACTTAAAATTAGGAAGTCATTGTTTTGTGTTGCATTTTCCTATTTGTAGAGTGGTGATTTAAAACAAGAGAGCATGCTACCTCTTCTTTTGTATTTTTACTTTTATTCGGCTTAAGATGGGAGAAAAATTCTGTATCCCAGGGATTTCACATAACTAAAGCACTACATAGCCTTTCAGATATTTATGATCTATGAAAACCATTCTACACTGGTCTCAGTACCACCGCTCTAACTTACACGTATAGTCTCATTAAAACAATCAGATATTATTTTACAGCTTACAGCTTACATTAGTGACAGCTTATATTGGTAACAGCTAGGGAGTTGTGCCATTTTTCTGAGAATGGCTAATTCATGTTTTTTCAAACAATCATTATTAACTCATTTGATTTTATTGGAAAGGCTGTAGTGTCAATTAATATTTTTGTCACTTAAGTTATCAGGTATTCCAGAGGTTTGCTTAGATATGTTGACAAATAACAACAATATTTTACTTTTTCACAGTTCTTATGAGTCTGATTTCAGAAACGCCTAAACCTGCTCATTAATAGATGACAGCTGTTCCTTAAAACTGCTTCTGGTTACCAGTGAAATATTTGTAATAGTTAGTCAGGACATAAAAAAACAACCAAACCCCCAAAATACCACCCGGTTACTAATGCAGTTAGTATTTGCACTTTTGTGTTGTTTGGTTTAATGGCTGAAGAGCAGTAGACTTCTCAAGTARCTTTTAAAAAAATATTACAAGCTTTTGTATTTCTCTCTTTCTGGGTGTGGTGTCTGGTATTTTTCTAAAGTGGAAGCAGAATGAGAGAAACTATTTAACAAAAAGAAAAAAGAACTGAAGTTTTTGCCCTTTTCTGAAAACTGCTATAAAATCAGCCAAAACTTATGTCTGCTTACTTCCCAAAAATGATTAACTATCAAGATTGTTTTGATATAATATCAAGTAAACATATATTTCCTGAGCAGAGAACAGGCAAAATCCATTTAAGAACCTTCCTTGTGCTGTTGATAGTAACATGTAAAGTTTAACAGTTCAGTGTAATTTGAGATGAACATTCAAAAGTATCAGACTTCAATTTTGTCTTCCCTTGGTCTATTTAGCTTCCTTTCTAATGGCAACAAGGTTTTTAGGTCATGCTGTGTTTCCCATTCCTTTGCTCCTAAAGTAACTTTGGAACTTGCTAGCTGATTTTAACTAAATATGATAGGGACGTCAAACTAAAAGATAATTAAGCTCCTGAGAAATTCCTTGGGAATAAGGTGCTGGATGAAGGGGAGGCAGAGTACTCTGCAGAAGGGACGTCTCCACCATCAGTTCGTACTGTATTAGACAGAGATGACTACAGAGTGAGTTGCAAATGCTTCAACCAGCCACTCCAACTAGAGCTTGCATTGTAGATATCAAGCTTAATTCCCTGCAAGATGCAAATCCATAGGAAGTCAGACTTCATTATTGCCAAGGATCATGGAATTGTTAGTTTGTCTAAAAGATCCCTGTGTCTCAAGCAGTGCGCATTCGGTATTTCTTTTTTGCCCTCCGTCATGCATGGAGCCCCAGGCTTTATTTGCCCTTTATTTATCTTTTACTGACCGCAGAATATTAATTTCTTCATGAGGTTTTTCATAATACTCTTAATGCTGTATTTTGGATCTATTTTAATCTACATAACCTTCTTACTAACACTAGGTAGTATATTCTGCATTGCACACATGGGAATCAAGGTATAGAGATTAAAGCAAAAAGGGTAAATGGTATCAATTCACTTGGTGTTGGAGGAATGTAGGGCATAATTTTACTACGTAGTCTTGTTTAATTCAAAAAAAAAAAAAGTCTGCTTTGGGCATTGAATGAGCCAGATTTATTCTTCTGGAAATGGCAGCATATAATTAGGTCGTGAAAATCAAAATTTAATCATAAGGTTTATTTAAGTATATGGGATGAGACTCAGCATGTAACCTTAGCCAGCTAAAATTTAGGTGACTAGTCTGGTGTAGTCGTCTAGAATCTTCTATATCCAGTGGAAAGAGACATGTCTTTTTAGGATAAAATCATGTTCTGGAGGTGCTTCCCTTTCCATTGATTACAGAAGACTCCATATCTCAAACTATATGGTTTCATATGATTAAAGTTAAATGAACTCTACTCCAGGAGACCAAAGTTAAGTTACACAGTTGGCTTATTTCTGACTTTTGTCTCTGAAAGATTTTGACTTTGCAGCCTGATTGCGCTCTTAAGATATGTTTTTTGAGATGGAATGATATTAATCCTTACACAGATGATAAGTAGGATAAATTGAGGATTCTGAGTCTAAACACAGTTGTCTTTTGAAGTTAATGAAGTATCCAGTTGCAGTACTACGTTGTTATAGTCTATATGGTATTAACAGAAGAGGGAGATAGAGACCCACACGTTCCACGCATTATATATGTTCTAGACATTGCGGGACAGTAGGATTTAGGAATAATGAGTTTCATTCCAATTTCTTGAGGAAAATATTCTGCAGTGGTTAGATCCCTTTGTTTCTGACTCCTTATCCTCTCCTCGTCTTCTCCTGCCCCTGTCTCTGCCCCCAGAGTGATCCTTTTCTCTGCTAATATATCCCTGGCTCTTGCTGATACTGCTTGTGCCCTGTCCTACCCATTCCTGTTGTGAAAGGAGAATCTTGTATTTTGAACAAGTAATTTCATCCCTAGAATTACAGAAGAAAATACAAGGAAATACAGGCCAGGAATATGGCAGGACTGATCTTAATAACTGGGGTCTCTCTACTGATGGTTCAGGCATAGAAGTCACATTAACTTAATTGCGAAAGGTTCTTTGCCATACTTTGCCTTTCTTTGCCAAGCCTCACTATCAAATATAAACAAAATAGTCATTGGCTATGATCATTTTATCATTAGAGAGAATAAAAATCCCCAGAACTTAAACAAATTACAAATAATAGTAACTTCAGTTACAGTCCATTATGCTTGTTTCTCTAAATCAGTCTTCCAACAGGCATTCTGGGTCTACCTTTTGTGGGGGCATTGAAATATATAGGGTAACTCATAGCATTCCTCTAAATCTATGGCGAAGCTTGTCTCCAAAATAATGAAACCATATAAGGATATCAGAAATTGATGCCAGAGCAGGTGAACCATGTTTGTTTTAACACTGATGATTGGAACAGTTTTTCAGCAAGGAAAAGGCAACTGATGTTAACTAAGATATAAAAATTTATTCCACTAGAAGGCATTCAAAGAAATTCCCTAATGTTTGGATGACATTTCTATTTGTATACCAGCTTAACTTTTGTTCCCTGATCAAGAAAAAGCCAAAGACATTTGGGATACCAGCCATCTCATCAAAATTTAGAAGTCTAGAAGTTAGGTATCTAGTATAAGTTAGTAATTTAAACTCTCCTTATAGTTAGTGAAAAGAGACAAAAGACTGTGTGGAGCGGTTCATCCTGTCTGATCTTCAGCACTGACACTGCAGAGAGCTTAAAAAACTGCCTTAAACAGATGCCTGTCTGTTATGAGAGACACATCTGCTGTGCTATTCAACAGCAAAAAAATAGTATTTTATAGCAGTATATTTCAATGTCTCATTGAAATCACTACATGGAAAAATGACATCTGTTTCTTTCATGGTATTTTCAAAACTCCATTTTGCCCAAGATGTTGAAATGGAAACTTGAGCTTCTCAATACTGTTTTGGTTCTTCTCACCTTTTCGCTGTTTTCTGTTGTTTGTGGGCCGCTTTCTAGAGGAGTGAGTTTCAACAGGTTGGGTTGAAATGGGGGCTAAAATGGTAAGTGCTGTGAGGGAGGGAGCCATGAACCAAGAATGTTGCCTGCCTTGTTCTCTGCACTGGGAGGAATCTGCATACCTCCCCTGTGTAATTTCACAAGAGCAGGCTGCCACACCTCTTCCAAGGCTTCCCTGAATTTGAGTACTGCGGGGGACTGTGTGGGACTGGGTATACTGCGTATTATCGGTTCTGCCATTTATGCAGGACGCTTAGTATCTCTTCAGTTTATGAATATGTATGTTTTAAATGTATGCACAGCACATTTGCTTAAATGAATCCTAAATCCTTATTTGCTTGAAGAAGATCCTATGTGAAAGTGGCTCATCAAACTGAAGTGATCCTTAAAGCCTTCATGTTTAAATGGTTTTGAAAACAAACTATTACCTATTCTTCATCTGTGGAGAGGTGGCTTTTGTCTTTCTGTCCTGGATAATTTATTGATTAACTATTATCAGATAATGAATTTACAGTTAATATGAACAATTTCACTGTCAAATAGGTTTTACCATTATTAATCAGTTATAGTATTAATGATCTTTGCTATACATGAACAGTTTACTAGCCATCCAAAGTACTATTAAGCAGTAAAATATTTGCAAATAAGCATTTTCAGCATTTAGGGAATATATGTTTCTCCCCTTTAACTGGAGGCATGAAGTTAGATATAACCTGGAACATTTTAAAATTACCTGTTTTCTCTCAAGTTAAATAAAATTCTTCTACTATTTAAACTGAAGCTTTCCCTTGTGGAGAAAAAGCAGGGGTGAATCAAAATCTACTTACTTTATGTCCACAATAATTAATGCTCGGTGTTATTTCTTCTTGGTCCTAATAGAGTGCATTTTAAATTTGCTTTTGTACCATTTTCTTCCAAAGCTTTTCCTTGAGCGGACAAAGTTATGGTGGTTTACTTTTGATTCTGCCTTGCTCCCTCTCTTAAAAAAGGTTTTCATATTTTATATTCACAATCTGCAATTGCAGACTCTATCAATACTGTCTCCAGTTAGCACAAACCATAATGGTGAATGCTTGTATTCAAGCATCTTACATGATTGAGTAAAAAAAAAAAAAAAATTGGAAGTTATGAAGCTGCATGTCAGAATTTATGTGAGAACTTTCAAGGGTAATAAAAATGATGCTATCTTCATTGGCCCTTGTCACTCCAACAGAAAAATAAAAGTACATCGGCTGTATTTCTTCATTCATCATTTATATGTCACTAATGGTAAGCATTTCCTAAAATCAGTAAGTCACAAAAAGTCATCAAGTACCCTAGAGTCAGAACAATAAGTTTTAATTATTTTATTGATGACAGCTTTGGCATCCATACTGAGGTGTAGCTGCTATGATACCTTTCCTGCTCTCTGTTCCTGCCTCTATCCATCACTTCCAATCCCTTCTCTTGTGTTTGATCTTYTCATCCATCAGTGTGGTCTGCAGGGGTCTTGCTGAGTCCCTGCAGTCCCAGGGGTCATGCTCAGTCGCTTGCTCTCTGGAATGGCACACAGCACAGTCCCGTTAGCACACACAAAGAGGTAGAACACACAGCTGCAGGAGAAAAAAAACTAAATTTCAAGTGTCATCTCCAAAATTTGAAGTAGTGTTAAATATTCTCAACCAAAGGGGTGTAAGAATTATTTTAACTTGGGGGAACCTTTTATTTTTCCCTCATTTTGTTCTTTGAATCAACTAAATAATCTGAAGTGAAACTTTCTGGATATAGTCAACATTAGACTGGTCTGTGATTCATCATACAAGTAACTTCTAGATTCTAAATAATAATTATCATTGTACTACGTGATGCCATTTTTTCCAAATTTTTTCTTTTCCTATGCTTTGAATTTCATGAATTTCCTGCTTAGGTAGCTATCCTTTCTGGAAGCTTCTATTTATTGTGAGAAATGGATGTTTATGACTTGGTTTCGGGTTGAGAGAGGAATGTGGTGAATCCAGTGGTTTCATGTACTTCTCTGTATATCATTACAAACTCGGTAAACCTGCCAAGAAGAATACAAGAGAATGGAAAATGGAGAAATTAGGACTTTTTTTCCTAGGCACCTGACATTGTGTCTTTGTGCCTGAATTTGGGGTTCTCTGTTCATATTTTGAGTGTCCAAAGTTGCAACATTTACTCGTCCTGTTTACATAGCTGGTTTTGATTGTTTCTCTGGTCAGCATTCATTATCTAGTTGAGTTGGTTGCCAAAAGGAAGAGTCCTTTGTTGCTGATCTTTTTTAAATCTTCTTCTGCAATCAGCAAATAAACATTTTACAAGGGTGGAATGCTATTTTGATAGTTCTGTCTTGATAAGTTGAGTTGTTTGCATTTGGGGGTATTCCTGTTTTTTAAATACTGGCAAGAAAATGTAGAGAATTATAATAAATTTCACAAAATAAGTTAACTTCCTTCATAACAATTAATAGTCTATGCCTTTTTTAATGGATGTTGATGATCTGTATCTCCCCTCCCTTTAAACAAGATTTTTGCTCAATACTTCAAAGATTAGTGTAGCTAACAGCAAATTAGTGAAAATTAGTGTAGTCAACAGAAAAGCCTGTACATTTAGAACAACTCTTGTGAGCAAAGACTTACATGATACATGATACATATGGTTTGTACTGTCTCCTCAAAAGACATTTTCTATCCTCTGTTATCTTCAGAGTCAGAAAAGATGTCTGAAGCAGCTATAGAATGTAAATATATCAAGCTGTGACTTGCATGTGCATCAGTGTCCATGTAATTTATTAGAAAACTGCAATCTTTTATTTAAATATTAAAAGGAAAGATACATCTAGTGACCCCACCAATTTTTTTGCATATTAAAATATAAATGAGAAAATTCAAGCTGTTCAACTATTGTATTCCAGTTGTCTTAATTATACATTTGCTTTTATTTGTCTTACAGAAATCCTGTGTATTATATGACTTAGATGTTGTGGATCTAAGTGAAAGTAAGAAGAGAACCTGCTGTGCATTGTGAAATATCATATCATCTGTTATTCCATTTTCTCTTCAGAAAATATTAACTAACTCAAAGGATGTTAAAAGTGAGCCTGTAATCCCAAAACACAGTATTTAGGCATCCTTTGTAGTACACAAACTTGACTGCCAAATGTTTTGACATTTTATATACTATTTTCAGAATTTTAAAGTGAAGTTAAAGTTATATGACTTTTGAATGTCACAGGAGGACAACATTTGTGTACAAATGTTTGCACAAATTAAATCTAAGTGTATTAATTTTTTCTTATTAAAATTTTTTTTCTTAACATTATTGTGTTGTTTATACCAGACTCATCATGAACCCTGACATTGTCATACAGGCAAGCTTCTGATATATGAAATCACTTATGCTATCCCCAAGATAACATCTCTTTAAAAAGCTGAAATTTACTAGTTCACTAAGTAGTCCCCTAACATAACATTCTGGGAATTTTTGGCTTTGTTTCTTTTATGTCCATTTTAGAAATGTATGTGTTACTTGAATACCCTTGAACAGGGAGGTTGCAAAGGTGAAGGCTGAAAGGAAAGAAGAAACTATATACAATATCTGTATGTTACTAAGCCATCTTTAGGGAGCAGAAAACATGGGAAAATGTAATCCAGTAGTCATTCTCTTGCTGATAAAAAGTTGTTTTATAAAATAATTCAAACAGGTTTTATCAGCATACCTGCATTTTCAAGTGTTCTATTAGTTTGTTCCTTTTGTTGTGATTACAATATTAAAAAGGTATGCAGTGTGCATTTGATGTTTTTAGGTATTAAATGTGTTTGTTTTCTCAGAGTATAAATACATCAAGTATCTAAGTCTGCTCATTGGATTGCTTTTGTACTCGTATATAGCTAACTTCAGTGGAGGATATCAGATTTTAGTTAAATTTAATGAGGACAGAATCAGGATGTCAGTTTATTTTTCTTTAATTAAAAGCAAACCCAACACAATCCAAACCTGCAGGACACCCAAAAAGCAAATGCAAGTTGTGAAATGTGAAGAATTGCTGTGATCATATTGTGTTTTATTATTATTATTATTATTATTATTATTATTGGTCTGGGAGATGTGGTTCTTCCTGATTATTAAGCTGTTATACCATTTGTGAATGAGTAATACTACTGTGCAAAATCCCATTCTGAGCTACCCCAACACATCCAGAGTAACTCCATTGGCTTATTGTCCTGGAAAGTCACTTCTCTCCTGAAATATGTCCGACTCTTTCGAGGGCTGTTCTCAAATTGTACTTAAAATCAATTTTGCTATTAAGACACTGAGCTCAGTTGAAAAGCACTAAAGGTCTGAGGCATAGCTAAACATCAGAGAAGTGTTTTTATCTAAAGTGTTAATTATACATAAGGTACAGTTAAAACAAGGAATAGGCACAGATTCATGTGTTTGATTTGAATACTGTACATGTAATATTAGAATATAGTTCAAGGGGGTTAGGGCACCCAACAAAGTCACTCTAAGAGCTGCAGTGAAACAGTTAAATACTAATAAGCTTCATGATGTCAGTTTGCCTGGAAATAACTAAATGAAATTTAGGCTGTATCTAGAATTCACCTAAACTAACTGGTACACAAAGAAAGCAGGTTCTCTCTTTCCTCTTTTTGTGTGTGAATACCACTGTCTGCCCCTGTCTCCTCCTAGACCAAAGCATTCCAGTCCCTCCTACCATTCCTTATAGTCTGGATAGTCTAAATCCTTTGCTGTTTTTGTTGCTTTCCTCCTGGTATTTTTGAGTTGGTCCTCAACTATCCTGTAGTACAGAGCTCAAAACTGAACACCATATTCCAGTTTAAATAATAACGGCTGGATAGATTAAAATGATGTCTTCGTTATCTTATCTATGAAACTCCAATTCATACATTCCAGCATCAGCGTAAGATAACCTGACATTGCTAACTATTCAGTTTGTGATCCAGGATGTCTTTTTTCTGAAAAACTGCTTTTTCATCCTGATACTTATTTGTGCCATTGATTGTTCCTTCATATGTGTAGAACTTTGTATTTCTCCTTATTCAGTTGCGTTTCATTTTCTCCAAATTGCCAAGATCCTTCTGAATCATAATTCTGTACTCCAGCATAGTTGGAGCCCCTTTCTGAAGATGTCGTCTTCCAGTGTGAATAAGTATACTCCATTTACTCATCCAAGATGTTGATAAAAATACTGAATACTTCTGGACCCAAGACAGATCTCAGTGGAATCCCATTTGATACGTCCTTCCAGCTTGGGAGTATAAATTATTTGGAAATAATTTTGCGCTCATTTTATATACTTCTCTAGACCATATTCTTTTCAGGTAAGAACATGTTATATGAAGCTCTATGATCTTCACTCTTTCTGCCCTATCCACAAAGCCTGTTACCTTCGTATAGACTGATCTGACATTGTTATTGACAGAGCCGTGCTCACTGTTACTTCTCATTTTTACTTTCTAGACAGTTACAAATGGTTGGATTACCAATTCAGATCTTTTTGAGGAGTGGAAATTAAGCTAATCAGGCTGTAGAGCTCTCTCCTTCTTTCCACCCTTTAAGAGAGATGCAATGGTTGCCTTTTCCAATTTTCTGGAGCCTTACTCATCCTCTATTGATTCTTGGAGATAATCAGCAGCAGATCTAATGTTGCTTGAAGCAGTTTCTTGAGTACCCTTAGGGATTTCATCAGGTCCAGTCTGTTCAAAAATCTTTATCTAAGTATTTTCCAATCTATTTCTTCATTATTCTAGCCTAAACTCTTAGTCCTTTGTCAGTAGTGCTAGTGGTTGAATCACATCTGCCTTCTTAAATTGAAAACTGAAGTTAAAAGAGACATTTAGGATACTGCTGTCTGGGCATCATCAGTGATTAGATTCCCTCCATGGAATAACACCAGCTTTTTCCTTGGTCTTCTCACTGTGCATTTTTCCAACAGCCTTGTTATCTTTTAATTCCAGTTGTCTAACATTTTGAGACTTTATCTTTCTGGTGTTGTCTGTACATGTTCTATATACATATTCATACTTTAGTAATTTGACCTAGTTTCTACTTTGTTTCAGGTCACTGAAGATCTTACGATTCAGCCAAGTTAGTCTGTTATTTCATTTCCTCTCCTTCCTCTGCCTTGATCTAATTTTGCAGTTTTGCCTTCAGCAGTGGATGTTTAAGGAACTTTAAGCTGTCTTGAACTCACAGAAGCTTAGCTACTAGTTCTCTGAGTTTAGGTCTGCATTCAGTTCTTTGTTTTTATTTTGCTGAGTTTTTTTCCTCTTCTTAAGAATGAAACTCACATTATTTATTATTTTCATAATAAATGTATAAAAGAGGGTCAGATTGATCTGTAATTTTAGTTTCTTCTCTTCATAACTAATCAGATTTTCAAATTCAGGAATTCCTTCTGTACGTTATTCATTCTCACAATGTTTTCTATTACTTGTGGCTTAGGTACTGTCCAGTCACTGGCCCGCCCTAGCGAGGTACAAATATTTAGGTTCCCCAGCAACAGCAAAGGTTTGCAGGACGCCCCACCCCTGCTTCACCTAACACTCCAGGTAGCATTATTCCTCTCCTCTGCATCTTTTGTTCTACTGCACTGAAACAACTTCTGCCTTTTTCTGAGTATAGGTGCTGGGAGTATTCCTGGTCTGTGTCCACAGGAGTGTGCCACACACTGAATAGACAGGACAAAAAAAAAAAAAAAAATCTACTGAAGCAAACTGCTACACAGTGTGTTTGGAGGCATTTATCCAATTAGAAAAAAGGCTGTAAGTTGAGAGCATTATCTTCATTTACTTTTGAATTCTCTCTGAAGCTGGCTGGATGATAGTGTCACACAAATTTCTACTGATGGAATTTTTAGAAGGAATAATGGTTAAATGAGGGTTTGACTGGAAAAAGGAGGACGCCTTGTACACTGAAATAGAAGATAAAAGGTGAATGTACACACCAGACCCTCAGGTCTCTTTACAATACCTTGTATGAGCAAAGATTGCTTGGATTTTACCAATAAGACAGGAATGGTTTTCTCTTTCAAAACATGAGATACACAGATATCAACTGTATCAAATATGCTGTTTTCTTTCCACTTTCCTCCTCACCTCCAAGAAAAGTTTAGGATCTGATTCTGAAATGATCACTGCATCTCCTCTTATTTTTATTGGACTTGTGAATATTTATTTATTCTGAAAATCAGGTCTGATATAAATGCAAATCACATGCAGGAAGAAGGGCATTTCTTTTTTCTTTAAAGTATTTATTTTAAAGAAAAACTGTCTGAAATGGCTCCACAGCTAGATGTGAAATTTACTGTATAAGGCACATAATTTTATCTGGTGTATGCATATTAAAGTGTAAAGCAAGTTACCAGATCCATACTAAAAAACAATTTGTTTTGAACAGCTCCATTTCAAATGCTAATATAGATATGAATGGATGATGATCTGAAACACTTCAAAAAAAATTTTACTAGCAATGGAATAAATATATTAGAAATTTTATAGCCTACTCTATAACTGTGTTGCTAAACCAACATGAAACATAGTCAATTTAAAATGCACTTGAGAATAGTTTCAGGAATTTTTCTGAGTCTCCCTGCCACTGCTTGCTTTTATGGCTACAGTTTCCTTTAGATGCAAAAAGACCATTTCTGAATGCTGTCTGAAAGACACATACACAAAAACTAAGGTGGCCTAAATAACTGAGGCCCTGATCCTGAAATGGATCTGCTAACATTTATTTCTGTAAAGATTTATATTGACTTCATAAGTATTTTGCAAATGTATAGGAGACTTGGTAAGAGATCACACTAAAGGTCTGAGGCATAGCTAAACATCAGAGAAATGATTTTATCTAAAGTGTTAATTATACATAAGGTGCAGTTAAAACAAGGAATAGGCACAGATTCATGTGTGTTTGTGATCTGAATAGTGTACATGTAATATTAGAATGTAGTTCAAGAAGGTTCAGCTATAGTATAGTTAGGGCACCCAACAAAGTCACTCTAAGAGCTGTAGTGAAACAGTTAAATACTAATAAGCTTCATGATGTCAGTTTGCCTGGAAATAACTAAATGAAATTTAGGCTGTATCTAGAATTTACATTTTAAAAAATGCATTGTGTTCAAATAGAATGGGAAAGAGTAAGTTAGGTTTCCACAATTAGAAAGGAAACAAACATGGTTATATGAAGACAGGCTTAAAAGATGTATGACATATAAAACTGCCTAAAAAAGGAGAAATTAATCTTCAAAGAAAAATTAGCAATAGCTATTTCAGGTGTGAAAGATACATTTCTTCCCAGAAAGCAGCATTGCATGATGTTTGAGAGAAATATATACTGTAAAACTACATCTCTCCTGGAATTAATGCTGGCTGAGATCATGTTTAAGAGCAATTCTTGACAGATTAGTGCTTCAAGTCCTGGTGAATCCCAGTCTGACCTGATCTGCTCTACCTTATACACCGCATCCAGTAACCTTGTCAAGCCTGAAAAAGTTAAAATCATTCTTTTGCTTTCCGTATTTCACATACTGATGCTTTTAGCTATTACATCACTTTGCACTTCAATAGCTCCATTCACTGAAGTTGTTCAAAGCATTTTGCAAACTTTGTAAAAGGGATGCAACTTCGAAAAAAATCCACAGTCTGTATGGATATTTTTAATACTAACTGTTATGATAAGTAGGAGCTAACAGCACCATAATTGAATTGAGAGAATTATGTTTTTTCATAATTAGTGCTGGGAAATCCCTGTGTAGCTAAAGTACGGGAACACATCAGGATGGGGTTCAAACCAACCCAGATTCATCCAGAGCAAGCTGACTTGGGGTTCCTGTAACTCCACGTGCAGCCTGGCTTCCACGGTCTTTGTGTCATAGTGGAGAGCATGCGTAAAGCACCAGCTTCTCTTTGCCATGGAGCAGAACAAGAGCATATCTATCCTGGCCCTCCGTGTGCCTGTGGTGCTGTTGGCACCAGCAGTTAACAAAGACGCTCATTAGGGCTGGCTCCTTTAGAAGGCATGCGAGGAAGCATGAAGGGCAGGAGAGCTATTCGCACGGCACTTCTTGTGAGCTCTGGCCCAGCAATCGCCAACAGTCTCAAAGACAGATACCACGGAAGGATAGACCCTGGAGAGAGAGCTTAGTTGTGGATGTTTTCAGTCATTTTATAAATCATTGGAAAGTACTTTTATAATGTTCCTAGTCAATCATACAGCCTTAAGCATTGCAGAATAATAAAATTAACAGTTTTGACACAAAAGTGAATTAAAGTAAACTCAGCACAGTACAGCATACCACCTGGGTATGCTGTTAGTTTTCCCTGTTTAAGCCCCCCCTCTTTCTAGTCTAGCAATGTGGAGATGTTACACCTACCATAGAAAAAAATCCTACAAGATTAAAAAAAAATTATGAAGATCATATAAGACTTCATTACACATACTGTTTTGAAAACAGAACTAGTGGTTGATTTAAAATTTTCTTGTGGCCTGAAGATCACCAAATACCCACGCAATGTATTTAATACTTGCATATGCAGGAAGTCAAAAATCTTGCTCTAACTTCTCTGCATTACTCTTCATACTTTAAATATTCATTTGTGGCTCACAGGTGAAAACTAAAATAAGAGATACATAATCAAAGTTGTAATTTAATTGGATTTTTCTTAATGTAGTATGAATTTCACAGGCAAATTACCTATGATAAATAGTGAGAAGACTTAATGAAAAATACTTGCTCAAAACTACTTTGATARATGAAGTGAAACATTTTATCTACTTACTGTAAATTTAAATGTGTATACAGAGGGATTTCCCTGCCCTTTTGCTTCCTTTTGCCTATTTTACAGGGAAGTAGCACGTGTAAATCCATGTGCTTGAAGACGCCAAAACCTTTAAAATGTGCACCAAACACGCTAAAGGCTATTAAATTATGCATATGGTCTTACTTTGTGCAGTGTTTCGGTCTCTCCGCGGCCCCACTTTCCCAACCCTGGTTCTGGGAATTCACTGCCAGGAGAGCGCTCCCAACATTTTTAAAGGTCAAACCCCGTGTCACAGCAGCAGCTTTACCTCCCCAGGTGCGCCCGGCGCGGCCCGGGGGCGGCGGACGCCCCCTCGGAGCCCGCCCAACGGCCGCCTCACGGCGCCCCGCGGCTCGGCTCGGCGCGGCGGGGCCCTGCGCGGCGCYAGCCGCCGCCGCTCCTGCAGGTCGGGCGAGCGGTCGGAGGGTGGAGTGAGAGGGACAGGCTTGGCGGCGGGCTCGGGCGGCAACGCTCCCCCACCGCGCGGGCGGGCAGGCAGCCCGGCACTTTCCTTTTTGGAGCGGGGAGGAGCGGCAGCTGCGCAGGCGTTTCTCGCACCCTGTTGATTAGTCAGTGCTGGGATGGCGCTTCCTGGGCCGGCGACGGCAGCGGGCAGAGCGCCGAGCGGCCCTAGCCGGTCCCGGGGGGCGGCGGCGGCGGCGGCGGCGGCGGGAGCAGCCGCCCGGCGGGCGTCCCCTTCTGCGTAGCCCGGCCCGGCATGTCCCGCGGCGGCCGGTGCTGAGCGCGGCGGGCGAGCTCCCTCCCTCCTCTCTCTCTCTCTCTCTCTCTCGCTGCCTGCCCGCCGCTGGCGGCAGCCCCCGCCGGCGGGAGCGGCCCCCGCCGGTGCTGCGTGCCTGGCTCCCCGCTGCCCAGGCCGGGCGGAGGACGGGAAGATGGACCCCGGCCCGCCGCCGGGCTGCAGCCTCAAAGAGGTGAAGTGGAGCGCCGTGGCCGTCCCCCTGGACCTGCTCGTCAGCACCTACCGGCTCCCCCAGATCGCC